>NW_006399890.1:5564656-5613828 GCF_000299155.1 Elephantulus edwardii | reverse complement strand
AATGAATGGAATTCCAAAATCTCTGTAGATGTTCATTGAAATGAAAAATAAACAAACTAAATTATAAAAAAAAAATAATAGACTCAAAAACAAGAAGGAGGGTTGTTTGGTACTTTGCAGAAGACAGCTCTTCTTCTATCATATTTTGAGTGCTTCCCAGCCTGAATGACATAACTTTTAATATCACTCCAGATAATGTTCTTTTGCTATCTGTACGGTTTTCACCATCCAATTTATTTAGGAGTAGATCACCAGACTATTCCTCCTAGACTGTCTTTGTCTAGAAGCTTCGCTAAATGTTGAGCAATGAATAAGGATGACAGAAGAAACAATCAATGCCTTTGAACTGTACTGTTAATGAAGAGTATATACTATACTACCAAAGAACAACCAAAGCTTTTCTTAAAGGAAATACAAGGAGGATGTTCTTTAGAGGCAAGAGGTGAAACTTCACCTCATTCACTTTGAGTATAATCTCAGGAGAAACCAATCCTTGGAGTCATGCTGAGAAAGGTGAAAGAGAGGAAGATTACTAAATATGCTAAATAAAGACAACAGAAATCATGAAGATGGTACAGGATAGGGTGAGGTTTGTATCTGTTGTTCATAGGGTCATTATGAGTCATAGAGAGCTCAACATCTAACAACAACAATAATAATAATAATAGAGCTCTGGTGACCTAGTGGTAAGAAGCTGCACTATAATCTTGAAGGTGCACTGTTCAAGGACACCAACTGCTTCATGGTAGAAGGATGGAAAATCTCATGGTAGAAGGATGGGAAATCTCCTCCTGTGTAATTAACTCCCTCTGAAAATCCACCAGAGGGTCAGCTATGGGTCAGTTCTAACTCTATGGTACACAACAACAACAAAACAATGATATCAGTCTAGAAATTAAAGTGTGCCTAATCCAGACAACAGTCTTTGTGATTACTTGCTATGCATCAGAGAGCTTGACTACAACTAAGGATGACAGAAGAAAAACTGATGCCCTTGAGTTGTGAGCTGGAGAAGAGTATTAAACACACCATGGACTGTCCAGAGAACAAAAAGGTCTGTCTTATTTTTTTTTTTAATCATAATCTTTTTAATGCTGGTTTATTTACAAAGTTCGAATGCATTGGTTTTTCACATCATAACCAATAGTGACACTAAAATAAACTTTTCCAAACAGTAATAAAACACAATTTTCCACCAACAATGTTAGAACAAAAGGATTGATTTTCTATTTTCTCTAAGGAATCTCATTACAAAATCATAACCTTATAAGGAAATGAGCAAGTATATAATTAAAATTCAGGGAAAAAAATTTAAAGGTCTATAAGGCAGTTGGGGGACTCTATTATGGTTATTTTCTGGTGTTTGTACTTTGCAAAATATTTAGGTTTTTGTTTTGCTTTTCCTCAGTCTTAATATTTACATTTAATGCTTATACTTAACTTATACCTTCTTTTACAAAAAGGCCCTTTAATTGTAAGTTTAACGTTCCACAAACCTTGATTCCAACACTAATAGAGATGATCTCTTATTTTTATTTTTAGGTCATGGTGATTTTGCATGTTGACTAGGTAATTTGACAACAAGTGGCAGCATCAAAGCATTAGGTCAACTTTGAACAAGCCCATCCCAAGGGTGGAGGCAGAAGCCTTGCTGGCTAGGGCCTCATTCTCACAAATTAAACCTTTGACACTATCTGTGAACAAGTTTATATATACAGAGATACAGAACACAACAAAAAGTAGAAGTTACCATCACACACCTCTAAAAGTGTGTCTCATTCTAGGCCATATACTAGAGTGTTCTTGACATTGGTGGTATCATGGTTAACATAACTAGAGTACTTCAATTATTTTTATTTTTTTTAAAAAAATCTTGTTTTGGTGCATGTGGTTTTGGGTTTTCTATTTATCTTGTTAATGGCATTGGTTTGTTAAACAGGACCATTTCTATAACCTTGTCTGGAAGCTCCTGACATGACTGGATTTTGGTATTGGATCTTGAAAGCAGGGCTTTTTTTTTAATTTTTTTCCTTTTAGTCTCTGGCACATAATAGGCCCTCAAGTCTATTTTATTTTCTTTATTTATTATCTGCTTTCTTTATTTTCTTGGGGTACATTTATTTCCTATCTGAGCAAGAGGCAATGGTGATGAAGGAGGAAGTTCAAGCTATTCTGAAGGACTTGGCAAAAAACAGGCTTCAGGAATTGACGACATAACAATTTACATGTTTTAATAAACAAGTGTTGCCCTGGACATGCTCACTAGGTTGTGCCAAGAAATCTGGAGAATAACTACTTGGCCAGTTAACTGGAAGAGATCAATATTTCCATTCCAAATAAAGAAGATCAAACAGGGTATGGAAACTATCAAACAATATCACTAATAATGACACAGGCAAAATCCTGCTGAAGATTATCCAAAAATGACTGGAATAGTAGATTAACAGAGAAATATCAGAAACATAAGCTGAATTTAGAAGAGGTCGTGGTACTAGAGACATTATAGCTAATGTTAGATGAATTTGGCCGAAAACAAAGAGTATGAGAGAAATGTCTATCTGTGCTTCATTGGCTATGCAAAGTCATTTGACTGTGAGGATCACAACAAATCATGACTAACCTTAAGAAGAGCAGGAATCCCAGAATACTTTATTGTGCCCATGTGAAACCTATACTTGGACAGTCATCAGAACAGAGCAAGAAACACTGCACTGGTTCAAAATTGGGAAAGGTGTGCATCAAAGATGTGTCCTATCTCCATATCTTTTCAATATCATTGGGAGTGGCTGGACTTTATGAGGAGGAATGTGGTACCAGAATTAGAGACAGACTTATTAACAACCTATGTTATGCTGATGATTCAACCTTGTTTGCTGGAAGTGAGGAAGACCTGAAGCATTTGCTGCAGGAGGATGAGGACTGTAGTCTTCAATATGTATTGAAGCTAAATATCAGGAAAACAAAGATTCTCACTGTTGGGACAATTGTCAGCAACATGATAGATGAAGAAAAGGTTAAGGTTGTTAAAAATTACAGCTTGCGACACCGCCAATTTCTCCATCAGTCGGGAAGAACATTGGAGTTGAGGGAGAAGAACGACCGCCATGTCTTCCAGTGCTTTGGTGCATCCTCAGATGTGGAGCCTGCTGGCCAAGCGTCTGTGCATGCATCTCATGGGAGCTGTCATTCTGTCCCTGGGCATTGCAACTTTCTATAAGTTTGCTGTGGCTGAACCAAGAAAGAAAGCATATGCAGATTTCTATAGAAATTATGATTCCATGAAGGATTTTGAGGAGATGAAGAAAGCTGGTATCTTTCAGAGTGTAAAATAACTTTGGAATGTACAGAATTTCTTTGGATTGAGTTACATGACCTGTGTTCCTGAACTGTGCAGCATGACTGTGTTACGTAAGGAATAGTTTCCCTTGGTAAATAAACTATTAACAAATAATAAAAAAAAAATACAGCTTGCTTGGTTCCACAATCAACACTCTTGACACCAACAGTCAGAAAATCAAAAGATGAATTACACTGGGGAAATCTTCTGTCAGGGACCTGTCTAGAGTGCTGGGGAGCAATGATGTCAGTCTAGAGGCTAAGGTGTGCCTGATCCATGCCATAGTCTTCACAATTGCCTGCTATGCATCAGAGTGCTGGACAATGACTAAGGATAACAAAAGAAGAATTGATGCCTTCGAGTTGTGGTGCTGGAGAAGAGCATTAAACATACCATGCACTGCAAGGAGAACAAATAGGTCTGACATGGAGAGAGTGAAACCAAGTTTTTCCTTGGAGGTTAGGATTTTGAAACTCCACCTCATGTACATTTGGCATGTGTCCAGGAGAGACCAATCTTGAAGAGGAAATCATGCTTGCAAGGGCAGGATAGTATAGGAGATGAAGTCTCCAAGACTCCAGATGGAATGGGTTGACACAGTAACCAGGGAAATGAGATTAGATGTGGTGGAGTCAGTGAAAATGGTTCCGGATAGGTCAGGGTTCAGAACTGTTGTACATAGGGTCACTATGAGTCACAGTGACTCGACGGCACATAACAACAACAACATCTGTCAGGTATGAGGAAATGCTTATGAAAGGAAAACATACCTAACATATTGTAACTGAACTACCAAGTGACTGCCTTTATTAAGCTGCCTAGTGTGACAGAGTTCAAGCTATGTTCCACATTGACAGAAGGTCCAGGAATTGTCTTCACACTTAGAGTAGCTTTCATTGCTTCACACACTGTTTCTTGGAGGGGAGGGGGAACCAAAAAAACCCCAGATCTAAAATTTGCCTGATGTTGTGCTATCCTCACAATTCTCTGCCATATTCACTCCCTAGATTCAATAGAAGCATTCCCTGTGGCAATCTGTCTCATCTCTCCGTCCCTCTCTACTTTCCCAAGCAAGAGTAACTACTACTAACCAAGATGGCAGTACATGTCACTAACATGCTCATATGCCCACCCAAAGGCTGGAAGTTCAAGTCCAAGCAGAATTACTTCAGAAAGAAACCTGGCAATCTACTCCCAAAATATCAGTCACTGAAAACTTCATGGAGCAGTTCTGACACACTTGGAGCTGCCTTGAGAGCAACTGGTTTTAGTAATAAAAACAATAATTATGTATACAGAATTTAGAAATGCCTTAAATAGCCCTGCTAGTGTAGTGTGTTACAGTTACTGTTGCAGCTGCTGTTGTTGTTGTTATGTGCCATCAAGTCATCAGCAACTCATGGAGACCCTATGCACAACAGCTCTGAACCCTACCCTATCCTGAGTCAGTCTCTCTGTTTCTGACCCACCAACCCCCTATTACCCCACTTACTGTTTCAATCCATCTCATCCAGTGTCTTCCTCTCCTATTGAGTTACTAAAGAAAAGTTTGACAGTTCAAATCCTACTGGTTGCTCTGCAAGTGAAGATGAACCATTTCCTCCTTAAAGAGTTGCAGCTTCAGAAACTGAAGGTCATCACGAATCAGAACTGACTTCATAGCAATGGGGTCCTGATGCATGGGCCTTTTCATCTCACAAAGTCCTTTTAATAACTCTAAGAGTGGGTATAATCTCTACCATGAGCTGGTAAGGAATTGCATTGTTAATGCAAAGATACATACTCTGAATCCACCACTTGCTCCACAGGAGAAAAATCTGCGAGATTTACAATCTCTGAATGCCCACTGTATGGTTAAGTTTTCGGTCAGTTCTGACTCAACAGTGCACAACAACGATAATCTACCAGATATGTAGAGCAAATAGTGCTTCAGGGATTTACATACATTGTTGGTGTTGTTATTGTTAGGTGCCATTAAGTTGAGTATGACTCATAGCGACCCTATGAACAAAAGATCCGAACCCTGTTCTACCCTGTGCCATCAACACTCTTCCTGACACGCTAGAGCCCGCTGTGGCAGTTACCATTTCAGTCCACCTGATTGAGGGTCTTCCTCTCCTCAACCAACCCTCCACCCTTCCGATCATCATACCCCTTTCCAAGGAATAGCCCCTCCTAACAACATGCCCAGAGTATATGAGGTGAAGCCTCATCGTTCTTACCTCCAAAGAGCACGCTGGCTGCACCCTGTCCAAGACATATCTGTTCTCTTGGCCATCCATCGAATGTTCAATGCTCTTCACTAACACCACAGCTCAAAGGCATTAATTTTTTTAATTTTTTTTGTTTTGGAATCCTTATTCAGTGTGCATCTCTCAGATGCATAGCAAGTGATTAGAAAGACTATGGCCTGAATAAGATTCACCTTAGTCCTCAAATTGACATCATTACTCCTTAATAATTTAGAGAAGTCCTTAATTGCAGATTTTCCCAGTTCAATGAATCTCCTTAATTCCTGACTGCTGGTACCAAGGGTGTTAATTGTGGATCAAGCAAGAAGAAGATGTTGACAGTTTCAATCTCCTCTCCATCCATCATTGCCTATTAGTCCAGCAGTAAGAATCTTTGTTTTCTTGACATTAGGATGTAGTCTAGAGTGATGGCTGCATGTCTTGATCTTTGGCTACAAGTGCTTCAAATCCTCCTCACTTTCAGCAAGGAAGGTTGTATCATCTGCATAATGCAGCTTGTTGATGAGTCTCCCTCCAGTTCTGATGTCACACTCCTTTTCACAGAGTTTAGCTCCTCAGATAATTTATTCAGCATACAGATTGAATAGGTATGGATCAATTCAATATTGTTACATACATACATTATTGACCCCATAAAAGAAGTCAGGGCTTGAATAGCCTTTGGATATTAATGACAGTTACATTTTTGTTATTTATAGATAGCACCAGCATTTTTGACAGTTCTTGTCTTTCTAAATTCTACTAAGATGAGAACAGTTATGGGGGGAGATCCAGATATTTTAGACAATATTACTAATTGAGGAGAGCTCTGGTGGGATCTGAGGGGTTGAACGGGATAAATAGCTGAAAATTATAAAGAAATGAACCACCAGCAAGTAAATAGGGGAAAATTGCCCCTGGCTTTGCTAAATATTGTATCTATTTACAAGGATTTGTTATTGAGCACTGTTAAGTGAATTTTTCCACTTACAGTCAATTTGTGTGTCAGATTAGAACATCCAGATAGGGTTTTCCAGGCTGTAATCTTTACACAAGCACGTTTTCAGGTCACTTTCCCATGAAGAAAGGTATGCTCAAATTGCCAACCTTTCAATTAGGAGCCAAACACATAAGAGTTGTGTCACCAGGACACCGCATGTTAAACACTTACAGAACATTTTAAATAGGCTAGAAACTTTTCTCTGTATCTGTACTGACCTTTTGCTTTCTTCATGGATGATATTCTTGACATCATTCCCGTATCGTTTCTCCATCCTAATAGATGGAGAAGATTTAAACCTTCAACAACTTCATCTTACTAAGACCCACAACTAACATCCTTGGCACCGATAGTCAGGAAACCAGGGGATGTACTGCACTGAGAAAATCTGCAGTTAGGGACCTCTTCAAATTACTAAGAAGTAATGGCATCAGTTTGAGGACTAAGATGCATCTGATTCAGGCCATAGTCTTTCTGATCATTTGCTATGCATCTAAGAGCTGGACAATGGATAAGGATGACAGAAAAAGAATTGATGCCTTTGAGCTGTGGTGTTGGAGAAGAGCACTGAACATCCCACAGATAGCCAAAAGCACAACCAGATATGTCTTGGAGAGGGTGCAGCCAGAGTGCTCTTTGGAGGCAAAGATGATAAAGTTTCACTTCACATACTTTGGACATTTGGCCAGGAGATGATATTTCTTGAGAGGGACATGATGTTCAGAAGGGTAGAGCAAGTAATTGTGAAGACCACGGCCTGGATAAGGCACACTTTAGTCTCTAGACGTACATAGTTGCTTCTCAGTACTCTGGAGTAGTCTCGGACAGCAGATTTTCCTTGTGCAATTCATCTTTTGATTTCTCGATTGCTGGTGCCAAAAATGCTGATTGTGGAACCAAGCAAGCTGAAATTGTTAACAACCTCAGCCTCCTCTCCATCTATCATGGTGCTGCCAAGTCTTCTTGATGGATTTTAATATTGGATATAAAAATACTTCTCGTTTTGGTCAATTCTTCTAGGCCATATAGCCCTGGTCTGTCCACTTGCTGTACAGAGGTAACTCGTGGTTGCTGTGAAGCTGAGCACTGTGACACTGATGTGTCAAATATGAGAATGGTTACCCATAGTAGCAGTGTTTGGTGGAGCTCCTCAATCAAAACAAGCTTGAAAGCAGGAGTGGCATCCACTTCCAAAACAGCTTGCCTCCAGAAACTCTATGAACCTGAAGAAAGGATAAAAGTTATACAATTGTCCAGGTCTTTTGTTCATAGGGTCACTATGAGTCACCAGCGACTTGACGGCACTTAACAACAACTGCTCTAACTCAAAGGAGACGTTGTTGTTGACTGCCATTGAGTCCAGCATGACTTATAAAGACCCTATGAACAAAAGGCCTGAACTCTTTCAGTAACTATCAACATTTATAAAAAGTCAGTTTGGGGAAATAGTATGAAATCTGTAGATGGTTAATATAGGGAAAAATTTAAAAATTCATACTTATTGCCATAGTTAGAACTAACTCATGTTTGACCTTCTATTGGGTTTCCTAAGCTCTACATTATATGTGAGATTTGCCCATCATTCTCCATGGATTCAAACCACCAAAGAGGTGTGAACAATTCCGTATAGACTATGCCACTAGAGTTCCTTAATAAAGAGAGCTGTTGCTGTTGTTGTGTACAGTTAGATTGGAACTGACTCATAGCTGATCTTCCAGTAGGTTTTCAGAGGCTATACCTCTCATGAGAAGAGACTGCCCATCCTTCTCACATGGAGCAGCTGGTTGATTTGACCCTGTGCTTTCAGGATTGCAGTGCAGTTTCTTACCACTAGGCCACCAGAGCTCCCTTAATATAAGACAATTTTCTTCTCTGATCATTGCTACTAATGAACGTTATCTGTGTACCTCTCAGTCCCTTATATTGTATTATGGTTTGCTGACACTCAAATGCCAGGTCATTTAGACTGTAAACTCTTCCAGGGCTAGGATTATTTCTTGTTCACCATTTTTCCACCTGACATCTGTCTGACACAATGATAAATCATAAGAAGCCATTGATTACAATAAAATCTATTATATGGCTTAAATTAATTTCTGAATGTTTCTGACATTATTTCTGAATATTATCTCCAAAGAACCCCACTGTTTTTAAAAAGGAAGAAAAGAAACTGAAAAGACAGCATGGTTGATGAGGTGAGTGGGAAGTGTAAATTGATACTTTTCAGCAGAAGAAAAAGGAGGGACCATGCCAGCAGGGAAGACGTTTGGCATGTGCAAGAGCTGATCATACCCGTAAAATTGGTTTCTAAGACTTCAGGGCCCTTGAACAAATATTTCATTCTGATGCCTGCATGGTATCTTTTATGGGACCGATGTACTCCTAAATGATTATTTTGATGTGTTTTGCTTTGAGGTTTTGGCAAGTTGCCAGGTGATGGTGTGGACAACAACTCCTAATACACCCTGTCAGGGTATCATTGCTCTACTTTGAAACATTTGCTGAAAAGTGAAGAGAAATGAGCAGGTATGAAAGAAAGAAACTGTAGCTTACAACAGTGTCACCATAGAGACACAGCTGAGGCATCATCAGAGGTCAAAGAGTTTGATTCTTTCCAGGAGGGTGGAGGGGAGCTTCTCAGAGGAGACTTAGAGGGTGACAGAAAGCCAAAACAGTTACTGTGGTTATAGAGAAAAGAAAGGACAATGTATGGGAGAAACAGCAGCATCAGGCAACTTCACTACTTCAAAGTTTCTGGACTGCAGTGTGAGATGAGATCAAGGGGTGGGTGGACTGTGTAGAACATGATGGGTCTGAAAATCACTGAAGGTAGACATGACATGAAGTATCTTTATTAGAATCATACCCTTGACAGAATTGGAAATACTAGCTTAGAAAAGAAAAGAGACCAATTAGGAAAGTAATATAGTTGTCCAGGTAAAATGACAACCATAAGCAGATGGAAGAAACATCAAAAATTAAAATAATAAGAATTTAAAGACTGATGAATGAATGAAAAATGATCAGAACATAAGAACCTAATGATTTGGGAATAGGTTCAGTATTTTTAATACTGATTTATTTTTATTATTTAATTGAGACTTAAATGAAAGTTTATTGAGAACTTGGATTTCCATTCATCCGTTGTTGCACATTTTCCTCCCCGCCCAACCCCTCCCAATTTGCTTTTCTCTTTGAAAAAGAGAAAAAATTCTTTCATTGTTATACAATCCTTCACTCTATTCCCAGTCCACTCTACTATGCAGCTTTTATTCTGGACTGTTGGCATGTAAATAATACCTAATTATCTATTCCATTTAAACAGTTCTATTCTTCATCTGTTTCAATGCAGTGTACATTATTTATCCCCTTTTTTCTTAGTTTTCCCCTAACCCCCATGTCAGTCTTGTTTTATAACAGTGGCTTTATACA
This sequence comes from Elephantulus edwardii, assembly GCF_000299155.1. Taxonomy (NCBI): domain Eukaryota; kingdom Metazoa; phylum Chordata; class Mammalia; order Macroscelidea; family Macroscelididae; genus Elephantulus; species Elephantulus edwardii. Next base: position 5,603,828 of record NW_006399890.1, on the reverse strand, counting down.
GTATTTGTCCTTTTGTGACTGAGATACTTCCCTCAGCAAAAAGTCCTTCAGGGTCACCCACTTTGCATAATATTTCATTAGTTCCTTATTTTTTCAGGGATACATAGTATTCCATTGTGAATATACCATAGCTTCTCTATCTGTTCACTGATGGGCACTTGTGTTGTTTCCATCTCTTTACTATTGTGAACAATGCAGCAATAAATATGGGCATACATATATCTGTTTGAGTGGCAGTTCTGATTTCTTTATGGCATATTTCCAGTAGTGGAATTACTGCATCAAGTGGTATTTCTATTTATAACTTTTTGAGAAGGCAACATACTCCCTTCCAGAGTGGTTGCACCATTTTATACTCCAACCAACAATGAATAAGTTTTCCAGTTTCTCCACAACTTTGCCAGCATTTGTTGTTTGCTGCTCTGTAGAATTTTGCTATTCTTACTGGGGTGGAATGATATCTCATAGTTGTTTTGATTTGCATCTCTCCTAGAGGTAGGGATTTTGAACATCTCTTCATGTGATTATTTGCCATCTGAATGTATTCTTTGGTAAAGTCTGTTCATATCCTGTGCCCATTTTGTAATTGGGTTATTTAACACCCTTGGCACCAGCAGTCAGGAAATAAAAAAATGTATTGTGATGGGAAAGTCTGCTGTTAATGACCTCTCTAAAGTACTCAAGAGCAATGGTGTCTCTCTGGAGACTAAGATGCGCCTGATACAGGCCATGGTCTTTGCAATCACTTGTTATGCATTGGAGAGTGGGACAATGACTAGGGAGGATAGAAGGAGAATTGATGCCTTTGAGCTGTGGTGCTGGAGAAGAATATTGAATGTACCATGGATTGCCAAGAAAACAAACAGATTCATCCTAGAGAGGGTTAAACCAGGCTACTCCTTGGAGGCAAGGATTCTGGGGCTTCGTCTGATATACTTTGGGCATGTTGCAAGGAGGGACAGTTCCTTAGAGAGGAACATCATGCTTGGGAGGGTGGAGGGACGGCGCAAGAGGGGAAGACCCTCTATGAGATGGATTGATTCAGTGACTGGGGTAATTGGGATGGGTGTGTCAGAGGCAGAGCGATTGGCACAGGATAGAGCAGGTTTTAGGGCTGTTGTACATAGGGTCACTATGAGTCGCAAACGACTCAACGGCACATAACAACAACAACAACAACCTTTATCTTGCTTTGGTGCTTGAGTATTTTATAAATTTTATATATAAGCCCCTTATCAGATATGTTATTATCAAATATTTTTTCCAAGTCTGGGGCTTTCCTTTTTACCCTGTTGGAGAACGTTTTTGATGTGCATAGGGATTTAGTTCTTAGAAGGTTCCATTCATGTATTCTATCCTCTCCTGACTGTAGGTCAGATTATTATAACTATAGTCACCAAAATTCAGTAGTATTTCAAGTTTCCTTCCCATTTTAGGTTAACTAATTAGGTTCTGTTAACAACTAGTCTTCTAAAACAGATGTGAGACTTAAAGAATAAGAAGAAAAGCCAAGAAAGATAAATAGAAAAACCAATTCCATCCGATCTTTCCTTTCCCCTTCTTTCTATCTCACCCCTGGCCATAAAGGCAGGGCATCTCTGTGATGGGATTCAGCTGGGTTTACAAAGTCCATGTGATGGAGAAACAGAGGTAAACTGCATTTGTCATCAATTTTGGACACTTAGTTGGTCACCAAGCACAGTCCTGAATAAATTGTCTAGAGGAAGCAGTAAAGAAGAGCTAGAACTTAATGGTAATTCCTGGAACTTTTTTTTTTTTATTCCGGCTTTTTTTTTTTTTTAAATCACTACTTATAAGCAGTCAAGCTTTGAGAACAATCTCAGATCCCATCTCATAACTGGATCACCCACACTTTGCCTTCTAGCAATACAGGCCAGGCCTTTATGATGCTTGTCCTGAATAAGACACAGTCCTGACATTTCAAGACATTGGTATACGAACATTAGCTTGTAGTTAAAGGTGACAGGACACAATATAAATAAAGAGATATTGCGGGGAAAGTGAACGTTGTTGTTGTTGTTAATGTGCCATTGAGTCAACTATAACTCATAGTGAACCTTTGTACAATAGCTCTGAAACTTGCTCTATCCTGACCCAGTCTCACTGTCTCTGACACACCTACTCCCAATATCCCAATTACTGTGTCAGTTCATCTCATCCAGAGTCTTCCTCTCTTGCACTGCCCCTCAACCCTTCCAAGCATGATATCCTTCTCCAAAGACTAGGAAAGTGACTGTTGTTGTTGTTATGTGCCGTCGAGTCGTTTGCGACTCATAGCGAACCTATGTACAACAGCCCTAAACCGTGCTCTATCCTGTGCCAATCTCATTGCCTCTGACACACCCATCCCGATTACCCCAGTCACTGAATCAATCCATTTCATAATAGTTTAAAAATAATTATATATCTTAAAAAAACAATTATATATCTTAATACCACCTCATGAGAATGCCTACTGAAAACCAGGCCATTCTAATTTTTAAACAGTTTGTAAAATTTGAGCTGAAAATACTTTGCCTCCCTAGATGCTGCTCCTAAAAACAAAAAAACTAATCATGGTGTCCTTTGATATAAAGAGATATTTTTCTAGAAAATGTTTTATTACCTCTTGAGTACCATATGCGTTCTATGTTCACCATACAAAGACGTACATTATCTTTGAGGGGTGGGGGAAGGCAAGATTGCTCACCAAAGGATGGCTCCAAAATTAATTATTATATAGGTGCCTGTCTATACCCTTCAATCTCAACATCAACAAAACAAAAATCCTTATCACTAGGCCAATAGGAAACATTATGACACATGGAATTAAGATTGAAGTTAACAATTTCATCTAACTTGGATCCATAATCAACACCATTGGTACCATCAGTCAAGACACTAAAAGATGTGTTGCATTGGGTAAGTCAGCTCTCAAGGAGCTCTCCAAAATACTAAGGAGCAATGATATCAGTTTAAAGCTCAAGAACACACCTGATTCAGGTCATAGTTGTTCAGTCACTTACTATGCATCTGAGAGCTAAGCAATTGATAAGACTGACAGAAGATTGAATGCCTTTGAGATTTGGTGTTATAGAAGAGTACTGAATAGCTCATGGACTGCTAAAAGAACAAGCAGATATGTCTTCAAGAAAGTACAGCCAGAGCGTTCCTTGGAGGCAAAAGAGGGAAGTTTCATCTCATATACTTTGTGCATGTTGTTAGAAGAGGCTATTCCTTGCAAAGGAACATTATGCTTGAAAAGGTGGAGCGTCAACAAAGGGGACAAAGGCCCTTAATGTGATGGACTGGCTCAGTGACTGCAGTGGCTTAAGTACGGCAGATATGATGAGGATGGTGCAGGAGAGGACAGGGATCAGAGCTGTTGTTCACAGGGTCACTATGAGTCACAGTCAACTCAGTAGCACATAACAGCAACAACAAAATAGTAAGAAACATGAAAGGATCTTTTGTATTAGAATCTCTTTTTAAAGTCTTTACAAGTTCAACCTGAAGTTAAAAAAGTTGGAATTCAACTTACGGATATTTACATTCAAACCTGCAGGACATCTGTCTGATTTTATATTAGTTCCTAGGAATTATATTATGAAATGGCATAAGGAACACCAAAAAAGGACCATATGAGAGTGTTAAACACGAGGCACATCCCTGTGTTCCTGAAAGGTCTGACTTCAAGTGACTCCCAAAGCATGCTACATCTTACTAGCTCCACTGGGCTCTAGTTCATTGGTCTGGGCCCTTATCCCTCCTAAAACTATTGTTCTAGGAAGCTTTTTGTCACAACAGTCATTCTAAGGCATTTTTACTTCTACAACTTGCTACTTCAAAGGCCTCAAGTCTTTTCTTGCCCACAGAAAAGCTGTATTGAGTTGACATAGAACAGAAGAAATAATATTTGGTAACTCTTGGTAACCAAGGGAGCTTTGGTGTGCACTGGGGATAGGAGTAGAGGCTCAGGTGTTTACTCACTGAAAATATTTTAATACATTTCTACCGTCATCCCAGGACTTAAGCAGAGAAAGAGAATGTGGACCACAAAGGTGCAAAGGAAGTTTAAAAAGCAGTTGCCATGGAGGTGACTCTGTTTCTAGGTGCCCTAGAGTGAATGAGAGTAAAGCTGTGCACCACAGGGTTCCCAATGGCTGAAGAAGCTGTGAACTGGGTCCATGAAACAGATCACCATGGCTTTCTTCTGAAGCATCTGTGAGTGGATTTAAAACTCCAACTTTTCAGTTAGCAGCCATGTGCACCTCTCAGGGACTCTTTGACAAAATTTATAGAAGTTAAGTCATATGAAAAGAGGATGAGCAAAGTAACAATTGGTCTCAAGGTGTGGGAAATCAGTAAAGTTTTACATATGAATCCAGGAAATGTTTTATTAAACCACTGAAGGCATTTTCTGGTTCAGACTAGAGAATAATCCTGTTCTAAATCCCACTAACCTCATAAGTATTCCATTTATCTAAGAAAGCCACAGAATAACATTCCAAGAAAGTTTCTTGCTGAACTATACTGACAGAGAAAAACTAATGCATTCCATGTCCCATGATTGTTAATAGTGATAATTATAAACTAGAATCACTATTTACCAAGTATTAAAGATGTGCCCTAAATGATGGTAAGCTTTTTCTAGGTATTAGTTCACATAATCTTCACAAAAATCTCAAAGTTGGTGCTATCAGGAACTCAACAAATATTTGTTAAAATAATGTCATTAAGATATTTTCCCAAAGTTACTGAACTAGATAAGTCCTAGAGGTGAATTCAATCCCAGGTCTTTCTGACTTCAGCGTTAGAACTCGGAAACACCATACTTTGATGAATTCATGAGATTCTAGCATTGGATGTAATGAACGTTGTGTGTACCCAGCCCAGATTCCCTTTCCTTCTCCCAGCTGTCAGATACTCTGGAAGCCTATACTTAGACTGCTGATGGCTCAGAGATCTGTTTCTCATTGGAAAGTCCCCTCTCCAAAGGTTTCTTCCCTTTGAGGGGAAGTCTATAACCAATAACCAGTTGGTGCAACAGGAAAAAAGTCCAGCTCTTTGCCTCAATTCAGACCACCCCTGAAGGGCCATCCCAACTACAGCAATCCTCAGGATTCAAGGAAGCCTCTGTTACAATTGCATAGAAATTAAACTTCTCTCTCCACCCAATCTCACCTTTCTCTTTTCATCCTGAGACCATTTTACAATAAACTTCTTGCATAACAATAACAATCTCTGGATCTAGATCCTGGTGAAACCAAAAGTGGTGAATTTTTGTTTCAACTTGACTAGTTGTAGTTCCCAGGAGTTTGGTCTATTGAGATGTTTCTAAATTATTAATATTTAAATCAGTTGAGCTTAAGTAAAGCAGATAACTCTCTATAACTAGGTGGGCCTCATCTAATCAGTTGAAGTTTGTAAGAAAAAAAATTGAAGTTTCCTGAGGAAAGGTTTATCCCGACAGGATTTCCAACTCTATGGACTGACCTATGGATTTCAAACTTAGCAGATCTTACAATCATGTGAGCCAGTATTTCAAATAAGCATTTTACATGACAGCATTATAGAGCAGATGGGTAGTGGTTGTTGGTGATTGCCGTTTAGTCGAAGTCAACTCATGGCGACTCTATGAACAAAAGATCTAATGCATTTCCATAGCAATCATTGTTTCTCCAAGTTCATAGAGTGTCAAGAGACGTGTGGTGTAGGAAGCGGATGCCACATCCGCTTCCTCACCAGTTTTACAACTGGGAGCTCCACCAAACACTGCCCACAATGGGTAACCATTACAGTATTTGATATCTCCATGGCTCAAAGTTCAGCATCACAGCAAACCCAGTCTACTTCATACAGCACATTGACAAAGAGTGATACGCAAAGTGGAAGAATGTTCCTCCAGATATAATAGCACTACTCTCATTTAGCAGTGGTTAAGTGTTGTCAAATCGAATATGACTCAGAGTAAGCTTTGCACAGAAGACCTGAACTCTGTTCTGTGAGGAACACCTTTTTCTGTACCTTTATAAGAGAATTTGTAGAGTTTCCAGATGCACCTAGTTTAGTTAGTAGATGTCACTCCTGATTCCCAACATAAATCAATCTGGAAGCTCATCCAAACATAGTACATAATGGGCAACAGTTATGGTATTTGATGGTATCTGATGGGTAGATTATAAAGTTTATAGAGAAAGAGATCTTATCAGTGCTGATTTTCTGGAGAACCCTGACTAGGACAGTAGTTAACACATCGCCTTCTGCAGAGAAATTGGTTTCAACCATGGGGTTGTTACCATCTGATAGGACTGTTGTTGTTAGGTGTCAGCAAGTCAACTATAATCCTATGACCCACCAATCTGAATTTTGTACTACCGTGCACCAACCTCAACCATCTCTGATATGCTAGAGCTCATTGTTACAGTCACTATCAATCCACTTTCTTGAGAGTCTTCATCTTTTTCTTTGACCTTCCACCATTCCCTGCATAATGTCTTCTTCAAAAGGCTGGCCCCTTCTGACAACATGACTAAAGTATGTGAGATCAAGTGTTACTATCTAAGGAGCACACTGGTGGTACTTCTTCCTCCATGAAAAGTCTTGTTTGTTCTTTTGGCAGCCCATAGGCCTCTTCTCCAACACAACTCACAGGTATCAATTCTTTTTCTGCCATCCTTATTCATTGCCCAATTTTAAGATGCATAGACAGCAATTGGGGGGCGGGGGGAAACCTATAGCTTGGACCAGGTGTACATTTTCTTTAAACTGACATTGTTGCTCTTTATCACTTTAGAGAGATCCTTGACAGCAGATTTTCCCAATGCAACACATCTTCTAATTATTTCAAAGTTGCTATTGTGAGTGTTAACTGTAAATCCAAGTAAGGTGAAATCACTGACAACGTTTTCACCATCGATTGTGACGAGACTATTGGTTCAGTGAATAATTTTTGTTTTCTGATGTTGGGACATAATCCATATCGAAGACTATAGTCTTTGTACGTTTAATTGCCATAGTGAATGTTTATTGAATATCACTGTGTGCTTGTTTCTTCTGTTGAGAATTACTTGTTCTTAACATTTATGCATTTTCTATTGATCAACTTGGATTTTAAATCTATGGGAGTTCTTTTATAAAATCTGGATATTATTCTTGTGTTATTCATATATATTGTATTGTCTGTTCTAAAAGATTGTACCTTATCTTTAATTTTATAGTTTTTCTTGTTCTGCAGTTTTATTTTGAGTTTGTCAAGATAGGAATCTTTCATGTATCATTCGTGGATATATTTTAGGTACCTTGACTAAAACCTTCTTTACTGAATAGTTAGACAAATGCAAATTGAAACAATGGAAGCAAATTTCACAGTGACAAGATTAAGAATTTTTTTAAAAATACACTTAGTGAGAGTATGGAAAAGGATGAGCCGGTAAGAGGGTAATATGTATTAGTTGCAGAGCAATTCAGCAAAGTCTTCTGTCTCACATACTTCTGGAATCTTGTCAAGGGCCAGTCCTTGCAAAAGAACATAATGCTTGGAAAAATGGAGGGTCAACAACAGAGAAGACCTTGAAGAGATGGACTGGCATGTTGTTGACGTACTGTCAAGTCAGAACTGACTCATAGCTGATCCTACGGTGGGTTTTCAGAGGCTGTAAATGACATGTCAAGAGATTGTTCATCTTCAAACTGTATGCCTTTGGTTTGGCAGCGCAACTCTTCACATTAGGTCACCAGAATTGTCTACGGATTGACACATGATTTCTCTGGTTAGGAGCTGTCAAATTGCCTATGACTCATAGCAACCCTTAGAACAATGGATCTGAAACTTTCCACATCCAGTTCCATTTTCGTCATCTCTGATATACTTGAGACAATTGTTACAGTCACAGTACCAATATATCTTGTAAGTTTTCCTCCCTTTCACTGATCTTCCTAGCAACATGCCCAAAGTATTGAGATAAAGTTTTCCCATCCTTGCTTCTAAGGAAAAGCTGGATTTCACTTTCTCCATAACGTATTTGTTCTTTGGGCAGTTCACATCATATTCCATTATCTTCTCCAATACCACATCTGAAAGGCATCAATTCTGTCATCCTTCGTCACTATCGAACTTTCAGATACATAAGAAGTGATTGAAAAGACTGTGGCTTGAATCAGATGCACTTTAGTTTTTAAAGTGACTTTGTTTTTAAACTGACTTCAGTGTTACTTAACACTTTGGAGAAATCATTAAAGCAGATTTTCCCCATGCAACACATCTTTCCATTTCTTGACTTCTGGTACCAAAGGTGTTGATTGTGAATTCAAGTAAAATGATGTTAATGACAATGTCAATCTTTTCACCATGTATTATGGTGTTGCCTGTTGGCCTAGTAGTGAGGATTTTTGTTTTCTCAATTTGACATATAATCCAGATGAAAGGGTATAGTCTTTGAGATTCTGCAGCAAATGTTTCATGTCCTCTTAATAATAGCAAGCAAGGTTGTGTCATCTGCATAACGTAGGTTATTTATGAGTCTTTCTCCAATCATGATGCCACATTTTTATTCATAAAACCAGCTTCCCAAATTAGTTGCTCAGCATACAAATTGAATAAGTACAGAGGAAAGATACAGCCCTGACACACTTTTATTTAAAAAAACAGAAAAAAACCACCTTTGAGCTATGGTGCTAGAGAAGAGTGTTGAATATACCATGGACTGGTAGGAGAACAAACAGGTTCATCCTGGAGAGGGTGAGACCAGACTGCTCCTTGGAGTCTAGAATTCTGAAGCTACATCTGACATACTATGGGCATGTTGCAAGGAGGGACTGGTCCTTGGAAGAGTAGAACAGCACAGGAGAGGAAGACCCTCGATGAGATGGATTGATTCTGTGATTGGGGTGGTGGGAATGAGTGTGTCAGAGATGGCGAGGTTGACACAAGATAGAGCAGCATTTAGGGCTCTTGTACATATAGGGTCGCAATGAGTCGCAAGCGACTTGATGGCACATAACAACAACAAACCTTATGATATTCCCTTGCTCTGTTCAGACAACCACTTCTTAGTCTTGGTATAGGTTTCACATGAGCATAATTAGATGTTCTGGGATTCCCATTCTTCTTAATGTAAGCCTTTTTTTTCTGATCCATAACAGTCAAATGCTTTTTCACAGTTACTAAAACACAAATAACCCTTCTGGTGTTCTCTGCTTTCACCCAAGATCCACAGTAACTGCAATAATGGGATGAACATAGCCGAGATTGTGAGGATGGCACAGAATCGAGCAAGATTTTGGATCCATATACATAGAGTCACTATGAGGAAGGGCTACCCAATAACATCTAACAACAACAATAATAGCTAAAGATTGGCATACTCATGACCCTGGAATTCTACTTTTAAGTTTAATTCCTAGAGAAAAATTTCGTACTTAGATATGAAAATATACTTACAGCAATTTTAGAGCAACATTACTCGTAAGCACAGGGAAACAGCATATAAATATATTTCAAAAAGTGATAAATCAATAACTCATGAAATATCATATAGATGGCACATTAATATGTGTACACCAATGTTCACAGGAGCATTACTCACCATCACAAGAACATGGAAACAGCCCAGATGTCCTACCACAATTAAATGGATTGAGAAGTTATGGTATATTCGTACAATGGAATACTATACAACACACAGGAGCAATGATTTTGTAAACTATTACCTAACTTGGAAGGGACTGGAAATCATTATGCTGAGTGAACTAACTCAATCCCACAAGGATAAATCTTGTATAAAACCATATTATAGAATAAGAATGAGGATCCAAGGTGGGGTGAGGGTAGAAGCAGAGGGATGAGGATATGCACGGGGTGGGGGAGGGATGAATTAGCTGGTTGTACAATTGAGGGGTGAGGGGTAAGAGAATTTGGAGACTTCGGTCTGAAAAACAATGTATTCAAATTTTGTAAATAAACTAGTGCAAATAAAATAATTTACACAAAACAAGAATGTAAGGAAAATTCAAAAATCAATACATAGAGCAAAACACTCTAATTAATAACTTTTCTAACTATGCTGCAGTCCCAAAGGTATGCAGTTTGAATCCACCAGCTGTTCTGTAAGAGAAGGATGGGCAATCTCCTTTCATGTTATCTACTGCCATGGAAAACCCACCGGATGGTCAGCTATGGGTCGGTCCTGACTTGATGGCAAACAACAACATTAAGTTTATTAACTTTAAAATCAATAAGATAGATTTCTGTATGACTAAATATATAATATGAACACTAAATTCAAAATATTGCTTATCATGGGGAGAGAAAGGGGATGGAAGAAAAAGAAGATTTAAATAAAGGTGCATACAGGAGTTTGTACTACATGAGAAACCTTTATTTCTTAAATTTTAAAAGACAGAGGTCTGAAGCAAATACAATATGAAATTAAGATTTAATAAGTTAAAATGATAAGTACAGGATTGTTCATTGCATTACTCCAAATTCTGGCCCATCTGAAATAGTATACTATAGAAATGTATTGAAGTAAGAAAAAAGTGAGGAGAAGATGCAGTATATGTTAGGATTGGAGACATTTTTGGTATTATTTTAGATGGATCTAAATTTCATGTGATAGGAGATAGAACTCATGTCAGAAGAGATACCTGGAGAAAAAAAAAAGAAATTCAAACTACTAAATTTGTTCATCAAATAAGATTGCATTTTAGCTCTTTAGTGGAGAAGCCATGAGAATGTTCCTGTCATTTAGGAAAACGAGTCTAGCCAGGTTTGCCTGGCATGGTTGTAAGAGAAATTAAAGGGAAGTGACGTGACCAGTTGGAAAGATCCTCAAGATGAAGAGTTGTAAAGCTCCCAGGAAGTAGTAGCAATGACAACAGAAAGGGGGGAAAAAGACTGCAAAACTATATTTTACCACATGTTTAAAATGAATTAGTTTTTAATTAATCAAATGGGACAGTGGAAGAAAATAAAAAGTCAAAACTGATCCATGGGCAATAAGAGAAGCTTCTGTTATTAGACAACACAGTCTGAAAAATAGGGGCTGGTTTTAAAAGGGTCTCATGTTGACTCTGATTTTAAATGGGTTCTTGTTGAGGTGTTGAATGGACTCCCAGAAACATAAAGCAAATAAGCAAGAGAAAGTGAGAGTCTTGTCTGAGGAAGAGAGGTTAAGAAGATTGTTTGGAGAGACACTGAAAAGAAGTGAAAAGCGAGGATATGACATTGGTAAATTAAAAAGCTTAAGAAGGTGTACACCCAGAGCAGGAGAGAAAAGAAACTTGGAGAGAAACATGTAGTCCTTTAAGCTTCATTTCCATTAAGGCTCTACACTGTTCCCAGAAGCTAATGACCTAGGCAAAAAAAATAAAGACCTCATCCAGTGACCTCCCTCCTCTGACTTTGCCCTAGCTCCATCCATACCATGGAGCCTGAGAAGGATGTAGATAGACAAACACAAGACCTCAAGACTACAAATTCAATCACCTCTCCTACAAAAACACACACACTAGTCAACTCTAAATCATCCCTCAGAAGGATGATCAAAAAAATATGTCTTCACATACTGTGGAAGCAGAATTCGGTAGCTCTAGTACCTACATCACGAAAGTTGACCTACCATTAGCTGAGCACTTCTTAGCACCTAGAATGTCTTGCCCTATGGGCTAGGGGTGTAACCAGAGAAGGTTCTGAGGGGTCTAAAACAAGAACCCGGCCCTTGTTTAGTAGTCTCCGCAATCAATTCTGTGCCATGTAAACACCTCAAATCTGTTTCAATTTTTCTATTCCCAGATGTCATGAGGAACATGAAGTAGAAATCTGGCAGTAGAGTAGAAAAAAAATAGATATTCTACTACATTAGTAATAAGGTGCACATGATCCAGGCCATGGTCTTTGCCATTATTTGTTATGCATCAGAGAGCTGGACAATGACTAGGGATGATAGAAGGAGAGCTGATGTCTTTGGGCTTTGGTTCTGGAGAAGAGTATTGACTATACCATGGACTGCTAAGAGAACAAACAAGTTCATCCTGGAGAAGGGGAAGCCAGGCTGCTCCTTGGAGGCAAGGATTCTGAAGCTCCAGCTGACCTACTTTGGACATGTTGCAAGGTAGAATTACTCCTTGGAGAGGGATGTCATGCTTGGGAGGGTGAAGGGACAGCCCAGGAGAGGAAGACCCTCAATGAGATGGATTGATACTGCCACTGGAGTAATGGGGATAGGTGTGTCAGAGACAATGGGATTGGCAAGAGATGGAGCAGGGTTTAGGGCTGTTGTACATAGGGTCGCTATGAGTCACAAAAGCAACTTAACAGCACATAACAACAACATACTTAACATCAGCAAAGGTGAATGAATTGAAAAGCAAAGGATAGTTATCTCCTCTTGTGACCAATGTTAGGCCTCTGGGCCAGTTCTCCCAGGTACCTATTCCTCCACAGGAATCCCTGATCTATTCTAAGTCAGCAATTCCCTGGACCTAGACATGAAGCTGAATTCCTATACATAAACCTGAATACAATAGTATCTGAGATTTCAGTGCTTGTCAGGCTAAAATGGTGAAGGGGGCATGGATGGGCAGTAAACCCAGAGCATTTTTTTATGTTAAAACATGAAGTAAGTAGCAATAATAATTGTTGTTGGTGCTGTTGTTTGCCATCAAGTTGGAACCTACATAGAACTGACCCTTCATTAGGTTTTCAGAGGCAGTAAATTACATGGGAAGAGATTGCCCATCCTTTTCCCTCAGAGCAGCTGATGGATTTTAACTGACTACCTTCAGGATTGCAGCGTAGCCTCTTACTACTAGGCCACTAGAATTCCCCAACAATAGTAATAGTACTAATTATTATCAATGTGATATTAATGATACTGTTCTATAGTTTCAGTATTCTGTTGGATCACCTTTCTTGGGAATGGGAAAAAATATGGACCTCTTCCAATCTGTTGGCCAGACAGCTGTCCTCCAAATTTTCCGGTATAGACTAGTGAGTGCATCCAAGTCTGCATCTGTTAATTGAAGCAAGTCAATTGGAATCCCATCGATTCCTGAGGCTTTATTTTTTTGCCAGTGCCTTCAATGCAGCTTCTACTTCCTCCTTCATTACCATTGGCTCGTGTTCATATGGTATTTCCTGAAATTTTTCAGTGTCACTACTTCTTTCTGGTAGAGTGATTCTGTGTATTCCCTCCATTATCTTTTTATGCCTTCTGGGTCATTCAACATATTGCCCATAGTATCTTTCAGTATTACGACATGAAGCTTAAATTTGTTTTTCAGTTCTTTCAGCTTGAGAAATGGAGAGTGAGTTCTTTTCCTTTTAGTCTCCAATTCTAGCTCTCTACACATTCCATAATAAAACGTTGCTTTGTTCTTCTGAGCTGCTCTTTGAAATCTTCTATTCAGCTGTTTTACTTCGACACGTTTTCTTTTTGTTTTGGCTTCTTTTTTTTTCCATTACAAAATTTTAGTAGGAAATTCATTCAATAGGAAATATTAAATTGCCTATACCAAATATTGAATAAAACAAACTCATGTCAGTTGAGACTTAAAGACACTTTGCATTAGGTTTCTGAGGCTTTAAATCCCATGAAGTCTGCTTACCTTCCTCTTCCGTGGCTGTGTTGCTGGAGTCACACCTCCAGAAAATCACAGGCTTTGGATGAGCAGCACTAAAAGGGTGTCTTGGCTTGTTGATGCTCCAGTGCAATTTATGCAGATGACACAACCTTGCTTGCTGAAAGTGAGGAGGACTTGGTGCATATATTGCAGCAGATCAAGGAATGCAGCCTTCAGTATGGATTGCATCTCAATGTCAAGAAAACAAAGATTCTTACCACTGGATCAATAGACAACACTATGATGGATGCAGAGGAGATTGGAACTGTCAATAGCTTCATCTTGGTTAGATCCACAGTTGGCACCCTTCATACCAGCAGTCAAGAAATAAAGAGAAAATCTGTAGTTAGGTACCGCTCCAAATTACTGAGGGGTAATGATGTCAGTTTGAGGAATAAAGTACATCTGATTCAGGCCATAGTCTTTCTGATTACTTGCTATACATATGAGAGCTGGACAGTGAATAAGGATTATAGAAGAAGAATTGATGCCTTTGAGCTGTGGTGTTGGAGAAGAGCACTGAACATTCCACGGATGGCCAGGAGAATAAACAGATATGTCCTGGAGAGGCTGCAGCCAGAGTGTTCTTTGGAGGCAAGAATGGTGAGACTCACATGCTTTGGACATGTTGCTAGGAGGGGCTATTCCTTGGAGAGGAACATGGTGCTGGAAATGGTGGTGTGTCAGCGAAGGGGAAAAAGACCCTTAACTAGATGGATTGGCACAGTGACTGCCATAATGGGCTCTTGTGTGTCAGCAAGTGTGAGGATGGCACAGGAGAGAACAGAGTTCATATCTTTTGTTCCTAGGGTCTCTATAAATCATACTCAACTTGACGGCACCTAACAATAACAACAATTAATATTGTTCTAATGTGCCATTTACATTTTAGCAAAGTAATTTATAGCTGCAAGAGGAAACAATTTATGTCATGTGCCTTCTAAAAACAATAAAATTACTGGCCTCATAAATATACATGTCATAGAAATAATACATATCTAGGTTTATATAAACAAATGTATCTACTTAAAATATACATACACACATTTTGGAGAGTTCTTTGGCACCCAAGATAACTAAAATCACAATTTTTCTGTGCTGATGAAATGGAATTATTTCTCTTATCATCCTTCCAGTTGCAATGCTATAGTAAGATACAGTATCTTACATTTTGAAGCCATGAGAAATTTGTTGGCAAACTCTTTGATGCAGATTATACTCCAACATAAATCAGGGCTGATTAAGCACTTGAGAAGCAGAGATGGCAATACAAGTAATTTAACAATTTGCTATACACAGTAGTAAGAAAAACAGGAAGTAGGTGTTTATTAGGAGTTCCAAATATACCAGCCAAAATTTAACTCCCTGTGGAGTCTGAGTTATTCAAAATATAGCTAAGAACAGAATTCCTAAGATTATAAAAGGGTAATTAATCACAAGCAGTGTTCACAGACCAGTGATTTGGAAACTACCTTCTTATTGAAGATCTGGATCAAGAACAAACTTCAAAGCAAAATTAATTGATCTCAGATTCACTGCATCTGGTCAATAAACCCTCCCAAAACATGTTACTTTAAGCCCACTCGGCAGTCTATCTTTATTATGTAACAGTTCTCTATACAGTGCATTAAATAGCCATTTTTCACCTAACTTGGTTAGTGTATCATTGTTTCCTCATTTAAACTGTAGATATAAAAAGCACTACCTCTTATGGATAATCTGTAAATTGCATTAAAATATCAGGCATTTTGGAACATCTCACAGGAAGACAAGCAAGCCATTAAACCAGATTTAAAAACTGGGAAGATCCACTTGGAAGACTAATACAAACCCGTGGCTTTCAAAATACTGTCTTTGATCAACAAAACTCTGAATAGATGTCCCAGCCATTTTTGAATGAAGAAAAAGGGCATTTCATTTTTGTGGCAATGCTTCAAAACTACATGTTAAAATCATAAGACCCAAATACGCTTTAACTGTTGCAAGAGTAATTTAGGGGGTTTAAATGTGGATTCTGGTTGTTTTGTCAACTATTTGCTGATGAGACCGGGACTGGTTACCCATCTATGGAACTTCTGGTGTGAAAGATTATTTGTGAGACGGACCATGGAAAATCACTTAACTGTTCCATGATTTGGTTTTTCCTGCTTATAAACTAAGGAAGTTAGATGTTTTACTCTACAAACTCATACATCCATTAAGGTGAATGTGATGACTTAAGTATAAGTAGTCTAACTTCATTAACTCTTCAAATGGAAGCCACTTTGAAACTTCAGAGGGCAATGGGCTATCAAATTGTCTCTGTGATAGAAATAGAAGAGATTAAATAAGGGAGGCTATGTGTGTATTTATTTGGACTGGTGTACATACATTCAAAGGAGCTCTGGTAACTTAGTGGTAAAGAGTTGGGCTACTAACCCAAAAACGTATGGTTTAAATCCCCAGCTGCTCCACAAGAGGAAGATGAGAAATTGCCTCATGCACGATTTACAGCCTCTGAAAACCTACTGCAGGATCAGCTTGGAGTCAGTTCCAATTCAATGATGCATAACAGCAGCAGACACATAGGGAGGCCTGGTGGCCTAGTGGGTAAGGAATTATGCTGCCAATCCAAAGGCAGAATGTTCATCTCCACCAGCTGTTCTGTGATTGGAAGATGGGTAATCTTTTCTGTGCAATTTATAGCCCCTGAAATCTCACTGGAGACTCAGCTACAAGTTAGTTCTAACTTGATAGCATATTACAATCATAAGGATACATTCTTTAACATAGGTTGTTTTTTTTTTTTAATTTTAACTAAAGTTTACAAAAAAACTTGGATTTCCATTCATTTAAGGAGTTTTGATGGCATAGTCTGTGGGAAGTTGCATTGTTATCCTAAAGGCACTCTCTCTATAAGGTTTCAAAGCCACTGGTGGCTCCTTGGAAGAAAGATAGACAATCTTGCTTTTGTTATGTGCCACTGAATCTTCAGTGACTCATAGCAAATCTATTTATAATGGCTTTGAACCCTGCCCTAGTCTGAGCCAGTCTCACTGACTCTGACACACCTAATTGCATTGCCCTAGTTACCATGTAAATCCATCTCATCCAGGGTCTTCCTCTCCTTCACTGTCCCCCCCCACTCTTCCAAATGTGATGTCCTTACCCAAGGATGGATCCCTTCTAGCCACGTGCCTAAAGTATATGAGATGGGTGAGTGTGGGGAATCCAGGATGTGAGTTGTGCTTTCTGATACTGATAATAACACTCTTTGGTTTTCTTTTTTGTTTGTTCTTGTCCAATTCCTTGTTGTTGTTATATGCTGTTGAGTAGAACTCACAGCAACCCTCAGAACAAGTGCTCTGAACTTTGCTCTATTATGAGCCAATCTCACTGTCTCTGACACACTGATCCCCATTGTCACAGGCACTGTGCCAATCTATCTCATACAAGGTCTTCCTCTTCTGTGCTCACTCACCACACTTCCAAGCATGATGTCTTTCTCCACAGACTGGTCCCTTCTGGAAACATGCAAACATCCAAAGCATATGAGATAGAAAATTTGCTTTTTAGAATTTTTTTCTTCCTTTTTGTCCCCCATCCTCCTCAGTATTATATAACGTTCATCTTCTAAATAAAGTATTTCAAAGTATAAAATTACTTATTTGTTAATGTATAGCTGTTTTAATGCTAAACATAGAAACTTCACCAATAAAGGAGTCATGTATATCTGATCCTAGCCAATTTGATAACAGATGCTAAATAAATGTACCATGGACTGCCAAGAAAACAAACAGATTCATTGTAGAGAGGATTAAACCAGGCTGCTCCTTGGAGGCAAGGATTCTGGGGCTTTGTCTGACATACTTTGGACGTGTTGTAAGGAGAGACAGGTCTTTAGAGAGGGACATCATGCTGGGTAGAGTAGAGGGACAGCGCAGGAGGGGAAGACCCTCTATGAGGTGGATTGATTCAGTGACTGGGGTAATCGGGATGGGTGTGTCAGAGGCAATGAGATTGGCACAGGATAGAGCATGGTTTAGAGCTGTTGTACATAGGGTCGCTATGAGTCGCAAGTGACTCGACGGCACATAACAACAACAACAACAAATGAGAGAATGTACAAATGAAAGAAAGACATAAAGACCTAGTGCCCTTTCACAATAAAGGAGGAACATCTCCCATTCATATTTGAGAATATATGAGAGCATTTAATTTTTATTACCAAAAAATCTGAAATACAAGCAGTTGGAATTTTAATGGACTCAAGAATCCTTTTATAAGAGGTTGAAAGTTGTGTCTTCATGATGTCCTGGTAGCACAAGGATGAAGCACTTGACTGCTAACTGAAAGAATGAAAATTACAACCCATCTGATTCTTCACATGAGCTTACTCATTTCTTCTGGAAATCTGCCCCTTCTTGTTGCTATTGTAGTGAGGTGCCATCCAATCACCTATGTCTTATAGAGACCCTATGAGCAACAGATCTGAACCTGGCCCTGTTCTGCAAACCTTACTATCTCTGTCCTGCTCAAGCCCATTGTGGCAGTCACTGTGTCATTCCACCTTGTTAAAAATCTTCGTCTCTTTCACTGACCCTCTCTCTACATTTCCCAGCTCAATATCTCTCTCCACCACTGGTTCCTCCTGAGAATATACCTGATGTAAGTGAGATAGAGTTTCCCTCACCTAGATAAAATTTCCCCCACATAGATAAATTTTGAACCACGTAAATAAAATTGCACTCATGTAGACAAAATTGCCCTCACGAAGATAAAATAATCCTCACCTAGATAAAATTTCCCTCAATTAGGTAAAATTGCCAACATTTTCATCTCTAAGGAGCACTCAAGCTGCACTTTCTTTTTTGTTTGTTTGTTTAAATTATTTTATTATTTTTTGTGCGTGTACCATCAAATCAGATCTGACTGGAGGAGATTGTCCTTCCTTCTCCAGCAGAGCATCTGGTGGATTTGAACTGTGCACCTCTAGGACTGCAGTGCAGCTTCTTTCCACTAGGCCACCAAAGCTCCCAAGCTAGCATTTTCTTAAAGACAGATTTACTTGTTCTTTTGGAAGTGCATGGGATGTTCGGTACTCTTCACCAACTCTACAGTTCAAAAGCATCGATTCTTCTTCAGTTTTGCTTAGTTACTGTCCAATTTCAGATTCATAAGAAGCAACTGAAAAAATAAAAATATTAAAACAGCAACTGAAAATACAATGACTTGGATCAGGCCCATTTTCATTTTTAAACTGGTATCTTTGCTTTATATAAAACTGCGAAAGGTCATTGACTGCAGATTTCCCCAATGCAACACCTTTTGATTACTTGACTGCTGTGACCAAAGATGTTTATTATGGATCCAAGTAAAATGAGATAGTGGCAACTTTAATCTTTTCCCCATCTATCACGATGTTGCTTATTGGTCCAGTGGTGAGAATTTTTGTTTACTTTATGCTAAGATACAACTCATATTGAAGGCTATACTTTTTTATCTTCTGCAGTGTGTGCTTCAAGTCATCTTCACTATTCCTACACACACACACACACACACACACACACACACACACACACAAATTGTGTTTGTGTCAGTAGAGCCGATTCCAATTTATAGCGACACTTTACAAGCATGTAAATTGCCAAATAGGCATTCCTAGGCCTAAATCTTTATATGAAGATTACAGACTAGAAATTCCTGATGGTGAGTTCTACTCACATGGGATCACAATGATTTTAAAACCGATTCCACAGCAACTAACAACAATAGTTTGGCCGTAACAATAATAAATGTCATTATAAACTCACCTAGAATCTGTTGCTATGTCTAAGACTCAATATTTACCACTAGACAGCTAGAAGTCAGAAGCCATTTTTTGCAGGTGAGGACTCAGCCCTTCCTCTCTGTAAGTGCTTATAAATGCAAAATATTTTTTCTGTTTACTTTGTCCAAGGATTTTTACTTTTTTTTACAGGATACAGGGTCTTACTGAGCATAACTTACTTCTTGGAGGAATTCAAACAATGTCCTCACTTTGCCCTTTCACCTTAAATAGTGTTTGTACTGTGTACCTCAAAAGAAATGTTAAGACTTCATTGCCTTTATCTCAGAGGTTTACGCGAAGGCAGTCTACAGCCAGGGAGATGAACTAATTTGACCTCAGGCATCATGTGGCAAATATTGCTTCAGTTTAATTGTTGTCTGGGAATGATTGGGGGCTGGGTGTGACATAATAATATTAGCAAAAACAATGGTCATTTAGTTTCTGTAAAGCCTTTCTTCCTGTAATTTCAAAGCAAATTTCAGCCATAATAAGAAGGACTAAGTCAAAGATTCAGCAACTGTGACTCGTAGGATAATTCATTCGTCCACTCAGCAAATGTGGAAGGAATGCCCACCACTGTGAGGATACAGTTATAAATGGAACAGTTAAAATCTCTGCAATTTCAGAGCTTACAATTTGTTACTTCTGAAGGTATTAGCTTCAAATATGAGTATTATTTTCCTAAACAAATATGAGCATACTCATTCACCTTCTTCTGTTGGTTTTCTGTTTAATATTGTTGTTGTTGCCAGTACTGTCAAATCAGAACCAACTAATAGCTGGCCCTTGGGCAGGTTTTCAAAGTCTGTAAATCACAAAGGAAGAGCTTGCCCATTTTTCTCCTGTGGAACAGCTGGGGGATTCAAACCACATGCCTTTGGCTTAGCAGTCCAACTCCTTACCCACTAAGCCACTAGAGCTCCCTTTCCTGTTCAAGAAGTTTTGTCAAAGAAGTGTAGGCAGCAGATCAATGGGAAGCATCTTTACTGTTGTCACCCCTTGGTGATGTTAAAATATGTATCACTAAATGTTTGCTGTTTTAACCAGTGTTAAGCACACAATTCATGACACTTAATCAACATGCAGCTGTCAGTATTAACCAGCTATTACTCCAAACAGAAACCCAGTAACTCTTAAACAGGAACTCCTATTCCTTCCTGCTCCCATCTCATGGTAACCACTGATAATCTTTTGTCTTTAGGTGTTTTCTGTTCTAAATATTTTACATAGTGGGATCATACAGTATATGTCCTTTTAAGTAAGGTTTATTTCACTCAGTGTAATCCATCTTTCAAGTTTCATCCATGTTTTCCCATACATCATTTCTCTTCCTGGCTGCATAGTACTCCATGATATGTATGCATCACATTTTATCTCTTCATCTATAGATACTCATTTGGATGTTTCCCACCTTTTGGTTATTGTGATGCATTGAACATTAGCTCACAAATATCAGTTTGTGTGCCTGTAGCCAAGTCTTTTGGGTATGTATACTCCTGGGAGTGAAAATGCTGTATCTTATGGTAGTTAATCATGAGGAGTCTTTTACTGAAATGGTTAAGTACTAGGCTACAAATTGAAAAGTTGAAAGAGACTGAGAATGTCTCTCAATCTGTTCCCATAAAAGTAACAGCCTAGGAACTCCTGTGGGGCACGTCTATTCTGCCATGTAGGGCTGCCGCGATGAGTAGGAATCAATTCAAGGGCACACAGCAACACGGTAACACTATGTTGTTGTTATGGTTTTATTAAGGACCACCAAACTGTTTTCTAATAGTCAGTGTACCGTTTTATCATTTCAGCAGTAATGGATGAAGGTTCCAATCTCTCCATATCCTCTTAAACACTTTTTTGTAAAAAAAAATATAAAACATTTTATTCTGGTTTTCCTTATCAAGTTCATACACATTGTTTTCACACTGAATCTTTCCCATTTCCTTTACCCATCCCTCCCTTCACCCATCAAATTATGCAACCCTGTGATTACCTACCTCCACCGCCCATCCTCATCCCTTTGGTTCCCCCCAACACACACACACTTAGAACCTCATACAGATTTTACTAGTTTTCTGTTTCTACAATAATGGTCCTGTACAGTATTTGTCCTTATGGGACTGAGGTAGTTCACTTAGCACTTTTGTGTGTGTGTTTTTCTGATAATAGTTATCATTGTTAGGTGCCATCAAATCAGCTCTGACTCATAACAACCTATGTACAATAATAGCACAAAATTGCTTGACTGGTTCTGCATCATTCTCTCAATAGTTGCTATGTTTGACCCCATTGCCGGAACTACTGTGTTAATACATGCCATTGAGGGTCTTCCTCTTTTCTTCACTACCCTGTACTTTGCCAAGCATGATATTATTCTCCAGGAACTGGTCCCTCTTGATAACATGGCTAAAGTACATAAGCTTCATCATTCTCCTTTTTGTGTAACATTCTGGATTCTTTCATTGTAGTGGGTGTGAGGCGGTATCTCATTGTGGGGTTGATATACATTTTCTTAGTTCCTAATGTTCCTGAGCATCTTTTCATATTCTTTCATGTCCATTTACATATCTTCTTTAGAGAAATGTCTAAGTTAAGTCCTTTGCTCAGGCAGATTTGTCTCTTTGTTGTTGGAGAACAGTCTTTCAAGGAAAGGAAAAAAAAATAGTTTCTAGGAATAAACAAAAAAACTAAAAATAAGTGTGCCAAAAGAACAAATAAATATGTCTTGGAAAAAATGCAACCAGAGTGCTCCTTAGAGGCAAAGATGGCAAAACTTTGTCTTTCATACTTTGGACAGGTAGCTAGGGGAAGCTATTCCTTGAAAAGAGACATCATTCTTGGAAAGATAGAGCATCAGCAAAGAAGAGGAAGACTTTGCATAAGACAGATTAACATATAACTTCAGCAGTGGGCTTCAGCGTCTCAGAGATGGTGAGGATGGCACAGGATAGGACAGGATTCAGGTTGGCTGTTTAGAGAGTCACTACAAGTCATGGTATCTGACAACAGCAAATTGTCAATCAGTCAAAAATACTTCTTTGTTGTAAATAGGTGAATTCTAACTAGCTTTTTTTACTTGAAAGTTTACAAAGCATATTGTGTTTTCAATCATTCATGTACATTGAATTCCATAACATTAACTATAATATCCACAGAGTCTGGATATCCATTCATTCCATATTGTCTTTCCCTTCATGTATCTTTCTGTTTTTGTTGTGTACTGTTGAGTCAGAACCAACCCACAGCTGACCCTCTAGTCAGACACACTAAATCACAAGGAAGGAGACTGACCATCTTTCTCCATCAGAGTAACTGGTGGGTTTAAACGGCATACCACTGTGTTGGCAGTGCAATTCCACTAAGCCACCAGAGCTTTATTAGCGCTTTATGAATTTTCTGGCCCCTTCCTCTTCCCTTCCTCGCCCTGGTCACTATACCCAAATGATTCTGTAGATAAACGTTTCTTTAGCTTTTTGTAATAGTAGACTTATATGTTGTTCTTGTTATGTACCATTGAGTTGTCCATGACTCATAGCAACCCTGTATTTGTCCTTTTTTGACTGAGCTATTTCACTCAGCATAATGTCCTCCAGATTTCTCCATGTTACACTGCACTTCACAAATTCTCCATTGCTTTTCAATGTTGTATAGTATTCTACTATATGAATGAACCATAATTTCTCTATTCATTCGTTTGTTAATGGTCATTTAGTTTGGATCTCTTTGCTACTATGAATAAAACATGAGTGCTTATATATCTGTTCACATCACAGATCTTACTTCTTTAGAATGCATGATTAGTTTAGAGACATGGGAGGACCAGAAAGGACAGAAGCTGAATATTTACAATGTTTTTTTTCTATTAGATGGCACTGAGCCAGGGGCTGGGAGGTTCATGCTGCTTAACACTGAAGCCCACCCTGAACAAGACCTTCCGGAACCACCCTCTGCCCAGTGCCATTACCTCACTTCCTTAGGATGTCTGCTCATTTTCTTTTTCCGGCATCCTTTCTATAAGCACATTCCAGAAAGTTCATTAAAAAGGAAAAAAGAAGGCCACCTCATTTCCCATCTTTGAATGAATCCTGAGAACCATCGAAAACCAATGTTAAACGCAGTGAGCAGCAAATGCCTTAAGGAGGAGGGTGGGGAATCAAGGAAGTAAGGGTTTTCCATTAAGAGTGGAGTCAGAAGTGGGAGGGTCACGGTTACTTTGTGATGAAGCTCATTTGCACAAAACAAAAATCTGCTAAATACATCTGAGAAGAAAGCAAGATGTGAAAGGCCGAGAAGGACACAGCACAATAAAGACTTTGTGGATGCTGTGCCTTTTCTCTTAGTTGGTTGAGAAGGGCAAAAGGGAGTAAAAATGTATACTAGAAGCCCACTTACTCATTGTTATGTAGTTGGTTTTAACCCATAGTGACTCCATAGGACAGAATCTGTCCTGTAAGTTACCCAAAGCTATAAATCTTTACTCGAGTGGAGTGCCTGATCCTTCCATGGAGCAGCTAGTGAGTTCAAACCACTGACTTGGGTTAACAGTAATGCTCAGTAACCTCTGAATGACTAAGACTCCTTGTACAACAGAAAAAAAAAACCCCACAAATATTTTACCTTCAAATGCAAGGAAACCTTGAGCAAATTTTATAAGATCTATGCCTTTGCTCCACAACAAGCAAAAATTTTAATTCCGCTTTATGAGTAAATCACGTATTTATCCAGACACCTCTCCCTCCTTTTCACTTCTACCATACACGCCAGTGTCTCTAGAATTCCACAGCCACGTATCAAGAGTCTCCTCTAAATCTCAGTGAGGAGCCTCCATGCTAGTCCTTAAGTGATTGGACAGATAATCACTGGGAGACAGCAATTCCTTGTCAGGGTTTTTCAAAGCATTTAATGTATTATATTTGGAAAACACACAAAAAGAAAATAACTTCCAATAGCTCATGAGATCAAAATGTTTTTTCTTCTTTATTTCTAATTTTTAAAAAATCTGTTTTACTCAAAGAGGATACTTAAGAATCACAAAAACACATCCCTCCCTTAAATACTAAAAATTCTTCTTCAATCCCCAACTTTCATCATGATCTATAGAAAAGGCAGGCAAGTCAAAGACATTCCAGAGGGAAAGTTAGCCCTGCAGTTTTAATTATCTTCCGGTATTTCCTTTTTTCCTTAAAAGGCTTAAATAAACTCACCAGTGTTTAATTTTTCTAGTCATTCCCAAAATTATTGCTACAGCTTTTTTAAATTGGGTAGCACAATTTCTGTTCCCAGTTAAATAATCTTCTTCTCTGTGTCATCCAAATTCAACAAGGAATAAATAGTATTGCTCTGAACAAAACTTTTTACAACGGATTGAATTTCATCTAAAAGCATGTAATTCTGCATAGCCAGAAGCAGTTTCTAATCTTTATGTATAGGAACTTACAAGGCAAGGAATTCAAAGCCATCGGATTAAATGAAAAATGTGAATGAAGAACTACAAACCCCTGCTCAGCTGACACACAAGAAAAGCTCTGTAACGTTTTCTGAGTTAATAATTGCTGTGGGTGGGAAAAATTGTGGAATATGCCTAATAGGTCTTGTAGGTCATTATTTATTGAAATGCTACACTGAATGGTTATTTCTTTTTAAATACTAATAACCTAGAAAGCCTGGCCTCATTCACCAAGAGGGTCAGCACAGAGGCATCTGATTAGTGTCAAAAATGACTGCCTCTCTTTAGTAAAGGAATTTCCTAAAGGAAACATAATTCACAATGACAAATGTCAGCATTTTTAGAATTACAAACATTACCTATAACTTGTATTCAGGTTATGAACCCACTGGGCAAAGTTCAGGCCTTTATTAGTTAGTGGATGAATTTTAGTTTAAAAAATGTAAATATGCAAATAAATAGACCAACAAAGAAGGACATAGCAAGTTTTCAGATGCTCAGAAGTCAAAGACTAACAGTGTCGTAGAAACAAGACCCTTACTTTTGATTTGTTCACCAATATATGACTGAACCAGCTCATACAGCCAAAATCTCTCAAATTTAATAAAAATGGTTAATAGTTGGGTTAAAAATATCTAATATTGATTAATAAAATGTTTCCAATTCATTTATTAAGTATCTGAGTTCGAATTTTTTTTCCATTATTTCAATTTTGAGGGATATGAAAATACAGGTTTAAATGTAAAAATTATATATTTTTGACATTAATTTGACCATACAGCTAGAGCTGGCTTGCTACTTGACATTTTCGACGTAAGCAAAAATAAGACAGATTAAAAACCACTACTTACGTGTTTATAATTAACTTTATAGACTCTCCTTTAGGAGGAAAGCCTTTGAAGTTTACCTCAAGCATTTTTAGAGTTGTCTGAGTGTCAAAGTGGTCTATTTCTAATGCCTCTAATTTTAGTAGTGCATTGCATATAATCTAACACAGATAGATATCCGTGAGTTCAATGCATTCCTTCAGTAGATGGTTGTTGGGTACATTCTCTTAAATGATGGGTGCAGTGGATCAGAAAACTTTTTTCCTTACAGCAAAAAATATTTGAAGTGAGAAACTGAAAATATTACTTGTAAATAAAATATTTATAACATCTATTTTAGTTTTGTTATTTATTTACTACTTATAACTATTATTTAGGCTAAAAGCCACCTCTAGTGATATTTTATATTCAGTCTATGAATTGTTTTTGTATGACCTTATAGTTTCCGAACAATCTTAGTGCAATTTTTTAATCCTATAAGATTCTGGAACCTGAAAGACGGCTCTAAACATTTTATGTCTGTAGAAACACAAAAGGTGAAATTTTCATTCTTAAAACTCAATCTATTATTGTAAATGAAATGAGAAACAGGTATATACTGTACATCAAACTTTTCTCACAGGTGTGCTTTCTTAATGTTAAAATACCCGTGTGAATTTTCAGTTTCCCATAATGTAATGGGAGACAATAAATTCTGAAGTTACCCCATTTGCCTTCAGCCCTAACCACAGAAGAAGTAACCTCTTGTCTATTTAGATTTTCTGAGTATACCCATGTCCTTCTGTGTGTCATACCAAAGCAAAGGTTTGTGTTGCGAGCCAGAGCTTATTGCAAGATCAAAGCTCTGGGCCACTCACAATAAAATAAGAGGGTAAAGCCCAAAGAATCAAAGAAACAAAGGAAACGTTTAGGAGATAAGGATCAGTCTCAGATATGACATTTCATCCAGATCAGATGCTGCAGAAGTTCAATTCAAAGTTCATAAGGCAGAAATACAAAGCAACGAGCCTTAAGACTTGGCTGATTTCATTTATCTGAGTGTTATTTATTTTACTTCCATTTTTCAGAGTCACAGAAGACCATTTTCTGGATAACCAAACTCTTTAATAATCATGTGTGCATATAGATTGTATGTGGAGACAAGGGATTTGAGTTACCTTGGAGAATCTCCTATCTAAATCTTATAAACAGTTATGATTTAGTATCATCTAGAAGATTTTTTAAATAATTTAATTAAAACAGCATTTTCTGATTTTTTGCTTTTTTTGAATTAACACTAATGCATCTTTTTACAAAAGGTTAAACTTTTCAAGATAAATACAACTCTCACTTATCATAAATAGAAATCACATTTCCATGGAAAATAAAATGCAGATATATATGCTTTGGAAAATAAAATACTGCATTATATTGGCTAAACGGCTTTCTGAATTTACTATCCAAACTCAGTTCCAAAGCAAACCTCAATGCCATTACAGAAGTTCAAGACACAGTGTCAGATCATGATTTTATAATTTTTGTGTATGTACATAGATTAAGATATGATAAACAACATATGAGAAATAAAATATAGTCATTTCACAAAATGTGGAACTATTTTCTAAGTTATTTTCTTTGATTTAAGACTTAATATAGTTTAATAAACAAAAAATTACCTCAACTATGTGCCGTTCTTTAAAATTAAATCCATTTGCAAAGTTCAAATTGTTCAAAAGTTTAGATTACTTCATTCAAGATCTCAAACTGATAAAATGATCTTTGATTCATAATAAAATAGTAGTATCGTTAGCAGATTCCCCTGGAATTTACACTGGCACACAATTGTAACATACCTGTTGCCATGGAGTTGATTCTAATGCATGGTGATCCTGTTCTGCATTGTAAGACAGGAATCTCACGGCTGTTACCTTTTGAAAACACATCACCTTCATTTTCTTCTGATGCATGTGTAAATAGATTTAAACTTCCAACTTTTCCTTAATAGTCCAGCACTTAGTCATTTGTGTCACCTTCTAGGAGCCTTAATATAATTTATTTTCTAGCTGGTAGTCGTATACAACTTGCATAGCTAGAAATACTAAATGTAAGGAAGTCATCATCTCAAATAAACATGTGTTGTTGTTAGTTGCCGTCGATTCAAATACTACTCACAGTGACCCTGTGAGCAGTCAGCTTGAACTGTGGCCTATTCTGTGTCAACCTTATAGTCTCTAGCACACTAGAGACTGTTGCTGAAGTCAACGTGTCAATCCATCTCGTTGGGGGTCTTCCTCTCCTCTTCACTGGCCCTCCATCTTTCCAAGCACAATGTCCCTTTCCAAGAAATAACCTCACCTAGCTACATGTCCAAAATATAAAAGGTGAAGCTTGGCCATCTTTGTACTAGGAACACACTAGTTGCACTTTTTCCAAGACATATGTGTTTTGTTTTTTGGCAGTCCATGAGATATTCAGTACTTTTCTCCATCACTACAACTCAAAGACATCAATTCTCTGTCTGCCATCCCTATTCATTGGTCCAGCTTATTCATACCACCTGATGTATAGTAGGTGATTGGAGGTGATTTATTGTACATATGACCCTATGTACAATAGCTCTAAGCCTTGCCCGATCCTAAGCCAATCTCAATGTCTCCAACAGACCTAATCCTGTTACTGAGTCGTTCCATCTCAACCTTGGTCTTCCTCCATGATTTAAAGCATGATGTACTTCTTCAAGGACTGGGCATTGGTCCCTCCTGGCCACATGCCCAAAGTATGTGAGCTGGAGCTTCAAAATCCTTGCCTCCAGGGAACAGCTTGATTTTAAAATGGTAGACGTAAATTTATTGTTCAGCTTAGAGTTTGCACATTTATGGTCTTGGAAATTTTAAGTGTTTCACAAATTCCTCTTTTTCTGTTATTGTTGCTATGTAGCATCAAATCTTCCCTGACTCATGGCAGTCTTAGAAATCATAGCATCAAATATTGCCTAGTGCTGCATCATCTTTATTTTCATTTGTTTAAGTGCATTGTCCTGGTTATTGTATCAACTAATCTTATTGAGAGTCTTCATTTTTCCTGACCCTCCACTTTACCAAACATGCCGTCCTTTTCTAGTGATGTAGACTTTCCTGATAATATGTCCAAAGTGAGCAAACTGAATTTGGTTAGCCTTACTTCTAAGGAGACTTCTGGTTGCTTTCCCTCTAAGATTTTCATTCATTCTGGTTGCATATTTCAACAACACTCTAGTTCAAATTCTCTCATCCTTTCTCGGCCTTTTTTCCATTCTTCAGCTTTTGCATGCATAAAAAGTGATTGAAAAGACCATAGCTCTGGTATTTCTGCAATTTCAAAATAAAAATTTGATTGCAAAAAGCTGGTGTCCTCTCCATCACCAACACGACCATGGAAATGACCCTGGCTGTTGTTTACTGAGCATCCAAGAGCTACACTTTGATCACTGTTTTTCATTCATGTCCTCTAGTCCTCAGCACTATCCTAAAGTATAGTAACATGTACCCAGTCCACAGAGGAGGTAATGGAAGCCCCAGAGAGGTCAGGTGATTTTCAGAGAGCCATGCAGATGTTCATTGGCAGTCTCTGATTCTCTGTCTCTATAAAGATGCTACTTAAAAGTAAAAGAGTTTCTGTCACTCTGTGAGCCTAAGGAACACAGAGGCTTTCTGTTTGACGTATTCTTGCTTCTTCTTAGACTAAAAAGTTTAAAAGCAGAATGATGGTAGAGACTGGCAGTAAAGATAAGGGCTCGTGTAAAATTTATGTCCAAAACATTTCATATAACTATTTGCAAGTCTATTTGGTATGTAATTAGAAATTTAACCAGTGTCAGGAAGCTCATAATTGTATTAAGATAACCTCTTACACACCCTCACTAAGTAAAACATGCACGTACAAAAAGTTGCCAAAGAGTAAAAAATTTAAAAAACACAGAAAGCAAATAAACTTCAAACACTTCATTTGATTAAAAGTTTTCTTAACTATCTGGAATGTTTCCTTCGATTTTCTCTTTGGATTCTAAAGCTATATTATGAAATAGCTTTCCAATTCCCCATACGGCGATTACTTAATCATGCCTTTACCAGCTGTTAACATAGCTTCACTCCTGATAACAGTTTATTTTTAAAGGAAACGGTCTTTGAAGAAAATATTTTGATATTATGCAGCAAAATTTCTCACTTGTCTAACATGAAATGCAAGAGTTCACCAGGAAAAAACAAAACAGCCAAACCAAAGATCATAAAAAATATTTTTTTTTTTTTAAAAAAATGTGTTCTAGTTGGTCTGTGGACAAAAAGAAGGCAGTGGCTTCACAAAGAGAAAACAAAGCCAGCCACTCGTGGGGCAGCGGTGGGGGGAAACAATTGACTTATTCCACACAAACAAAATTGACTGGCAGCTTCTTTGTATTTCCAAGTCCCACAAACTGTTTTGGTGTCTTTTAGACACAATCAAATACTGACAGATTCTGAAATCTTCTCTTTCACTCTCTTAGTCCTTTTCTGACCCCAAACACTGTCTTGAGTTTGTCATATTATGCAAGAAATCTTACATGTTGTCCAAAAGCTTCCACTGTTGAGCATGTAAGTAAGAAAACTATGACCTCACCATTTGAAGGACAATGACAGAAGTAAGTTGTAATGGATCTCCTAAGTGAATTCATGTTCTTGTATGTAAACTCACTAGAAGGAGAAGGCAGTGATAAGGGTACTTAACAACTAACAGCATACGACAGAAAGCCTCAACCTTGGCACTACAGATATTTTGGACTGGTTCATTCTTTGTTGTGGGAAGGTGTTCTGTGCATCAGAATATATTTAGTAGAATCCCTGACCTCTGTCCATGATGCCATTGACAGTCTCTTATCCCCCACTGCAATCATGACAATCCAAACCAAATGGCTTCAGCCATTGCCAAACGTCCTGTGAGGGAACACTAGGTGAGGTACCAAAGAAATCCAGAATCATTGTGTACTATAGTGAGTTCTTCAATATGGCTTTTGTAGACATTGTCACCACATGATTTGTTGGGGGATATTGGGGAGGAAGGGAAGGCCTCTGGCCAGAACAGATCACCTAAGCTCCAGATAAGAGAAAGTCTCCTAACAGCCTTTAATACAGGGTAGAGAAAGCTCCCCTGTGTTTGGCTGGACAGGCTTGAGAAAGCTCACCACCTGGAAAGATAGCTACCACATCTGTTGAGCTGGGAGTGGTCCACATGAGACTGAGGTTCTCCTACCCAATCCGCATGTCCCACATCTGTCAGCCCACCCTATCCTGTCTTCCTGTTTACTTGCTTGTATATAAATGCATTGCGGTCCCCAATAAAATTGAGCTGGATTGACTCTCTGATCCTCTCCCAGAGTGGTGTTTCTCCATCATGCTTACTCCCATTAAGGTGTTGCTGTACATTGCTGGCGAACAGACTATGACAATGATTTGGTCCCAAATCATTGCCATTGAGTTGATTACTGCTCACAGAGACCCTCTACCAGAATTGCAAGGCTATAAATTTTAATGGGAAGAGGTTGTCCATCTTTCTCCCACAGACCATTGGGTTCTAATCATAATCAGCGACCTTTTGGTTTACAGTACAACATGACACACCTTACATCACCCTAGACCCTAACATGGCAGGGTAGAACTATGCAAATGTATTAAAGGGGATTGGTTAGCCTGCTAATGTAAATAAGGTAAATGACACCTTCTGGGTGAGAAATAAGCTGTGTTGGATGCTGTAATGCTAGTCGGTCAGTTTTGCTATCCTGTCACGCTTAAGTTAAGCAGGTGTAGAGGTAGAAAAGGAGAACTTTGCTACTTTCAAGAGAGAAGAAGCAGAGAGTACAGGATGCCATTTGGGTCAAAAAACCCTATGTGAGACAGAAAGACTTGAGAAATGGAATGAGGCTAAGACCCAGCAGCCCAAACAGCAGTATCAGTGGCATCAGTGGAGGCTATGGTAGCAGTGGTAGCAGCTACAGAGGCAGCAGAGAATTAGAGACTAGTGTGAGACAGAACTAAGTTAGGTTGACCGAGACACAGAGCTAGAGCCAAACCCCTTCAGGCCTAGGATGCCTGGCAAAGTTGAAGTGACACATAATCTGGAGAATAAGAGAGCCTCATAACACTTGTCAAGCAATGAAGGTCAAGGAGAGGTCTGCCTATGCATACACCTGAAAAGAGGATATTCTAATGAAGAATTGCATCTTCAGAGTTTCCAACCTCAATTATAATCTATTTCTTTCCTAATCATCCATCAAGTGTGAGTATTGTCTCAATATTGAAGCCAGTAGGAGAGTAGTAACAGACTTAGGAGAGATGATTTGTGTTGGAATTGGTAGAAGACATGATGTGTAAGAGGCATGTCTGTCCTCACTGGGATTGATTTTGTGATGTTGATGTTGTTGGCAGGGATTCTCCTTCCTTGTAAAGTTAATGGAGGTCAGGCTTTAGGGGGCCCCCATCACCACATATTGCTATGCATGGTCAGTGAGACGTCCTAGAGGTCCTGTGGATAGGGGCTGGCACTCCAAAGAATCAAAATAGCAATTTTGTATGAACTGTATATTTCAATCTCTAAACAGCCAATCTGGCTGGACTAACAACAACAACAACAACAAAAAAACACATGAAGACCTCACTAAGACAAGGATCGAGGAAAAATACAAAATGTTAGCAGAAGTAAAGGTGTAATGAGTGGCATATTGTGACCACAGGTAATGATTGACTTGTGTCTTGAAAGATAAGAGCTTACCTGGTGGGTGAAGAGATGAAAGGAGAGAGAATGGTCCAATACTTGGGAAAACATGGTAAAAGTAACCAAAGGGAGGGAACAGAGGACTTGGAGAGATTTGGTGTGGCAGAGGCTGAGGTAACAAGGGAACAAAGATGGGATTCGAGAGTTAGAAAAGTCATAGAATGCCAAGAGAGCTTTTATACCAGAGACTCTGGAACCCTGCTGCTCCACAATTTTAAGTAAACCAGCAGTAAGCTGATCATGGCAGGAGTTTGGCAAGTAGATTAAAGAAGTAAGGATGGATTGACTAAGAACAGAAAAGAGTGACAAACTTGAAGCTCTGAACTAAGCACGCAGACAAGAAGATGAAAGAAGGTGAAATCACCAGTTGTTGTTGTTGTTGTTGTTGTTCTTATGTGCCGTCGAGTCGCCTGCGACTCATAGCGACCCTATGTACAACAGCCCTAAACTCCGCTCTGTCCTGTGCCAATCGCACTCCCATCCCAATTATCCCAGTCACTGAATCAATCCACCTCATAGAGGGCCTTCCTCTCCTGCACTGTCCCTCCACCCTCCCAAGCATGATGTCCCTCTCTAAGGACCGGTCTCTCCTCACAACATGTCCAAAGTATGTTAGACGGAGCCTCAGAATCCTTGCCTCCAAGGAGCCACCCGGTTTAACCCTTTCTAGGACAAATCTGTTTGTTTTCCTAGCAGTCCATGGTATTCTCAATACTCTTCTCCAGCACCACAGCTCAAAGGCATGAATTCTCCTTCCCTCCTCCTTGGTCATTGTCCAACTCTCTGATGCATGACAAGTGATTGGGAAGACCAAAGCCTGTATCAGACACACCTTAGTCTCCAGAGAGACACCATTGCTCTTCAGTACTTTGGAGAGGTCCCTAACAGCAAACTTTCCCATGGCAATGCGCCTTTTAATTTCCTGGCTGCTGGTGCCAAGACTGTTGACTATGGAGCCAAGCAAACTAAAGCTGTGTACAATCTCAATCTCTTCACCATCCATCCTGATGCTGCCAGTGGGTCCAGTGGTGAGAATCTTTGTCTTCTTGACATTGAGCCTCAATCCATATTGTAGGCTGCAGTCCTTGACACTCTGCAGCAGGCACTTCAGGTCCTCCTCAGTTTCAGCAAGCAGGAGTAATTTGATGTGGGAAGAAGGAGAAGTCACTAAAGGAAAAAGAGAGAGAGAGTTCTTAGTGCATAATTCTTAATACATTTCCTCTCTCTGCTACTTCAGAAAGCTAAGAAACTAACTTCTAAGTTGTGAACCTAAAAATAAATAAATCCTCATTCTTACATCAACAATGCTATGAAAACTCAGTTTGTACATCCAAGAAAATATTGACAGGCATTTTTAAAAGGGTTATGTAAATGAGAATTTTAGAGACACATCTCAATCTAAACTAAAGAACAGAATGACCAGAATGAAGTAGGGATTAAGTAGTCATGGCCAAATTTAGCTTTCTGTTTTAAGAGAAATTATTTCCATTTTTATCTCTATAAGTGACAGTCTCTGAAGCAAGAGGCCCTTTAGAGACTTTGTTATAGTTAAATTTATCTATAAGACAGGGCTTTCCGTCAAGAAAATTGAAGACAAGCAAGACTTCTTCAATATGCTTGAGTCTTCATAAATATCAATAATTTAAGACAGAAACAGCATGTGGGCAATCTAGGAAACCATTTACACTCAACAGACAGGTCCAGCTGTATTACTAGCACCTAACTCAGCCGAGGTTAAACATTAACAGGTGCAAGGAGTGACTTTGGTTAAAACAGTGTCTCATATGACTTTATCTCACAGAGAGTTAAAGTTTATGCTGATTCTATACTGCCTACTTTGTCAATTTCTTTTGTCTTCGGCTATAATCTTTGGGTGGTGCAAATGGTTGCATGTTGGAATACTCGCTGAAAGATTGACAATTCTAACTCACTCAAAGGTATCTTGGAAGACAGACTTAGTGATCTGCTTCTGAAGGATCATGACCTTGAAAATCCTATGGAGAAATTCTACTTTGCACATATGGGTCACTATGAATTAGAATCAATTCAATGGCTACTATAAGTAACAGTTTATTTTAGCTGAACTGCCTTTTCCTCTCTGTCTTCTGCATCTTATTTTCCACCCTTGCTCCAAGAAAACACTGTCCATCTCTGTGGCTTCTCTCAGCAGGTTATACTATACTTTGGTACATTGTTAGTTTACTATATTTTCAATTTGAGAGTGATGTCATCATTATATGTCATAAGAAGGAGACAGCACATATTTATTTAGTCCATATGGAAATATGATTCCCTCCTGCCTTGTCCATAGGAGACATGTATAATCAATTGTAGCATTCTTTCCTCGTGAATGGTGCTGCCTCCATGTGTTTACCAACTCGGTATTCTAAGGAATCACCACCAATGGATTAGGGTAGACACCTGAGGTCAAACCTACTTACTTTCCTTTAAATGAGGATCTTGATGATTTGCTCTACACCCATTAAATAAATTTAGTGCTACTCTAAAAGCTTTTTAAAGGATTGTTGCTATTGCATGCTGTCAAACCAACTCCAACTCAAAGTGACCCTGCAGGACAAAGCAGAACTGCCCTATGGACGTTTTAGATTGTCATGTATCAGAACAAGACTCCACAGCAGTGGGTTCGGTTTTTTTCACTCATAATCTTTACAGGAGCAGATTGTCAAGTCTTTCCTTTCACAAAATGGCTAGTGGATTTGAATCACCAACCTTTGGATTAACAGCCCAGGCCTTAAACACTGTGCAAACAAATCTTTTTAAGAGATTAATACTATAATGTTGTGGTGGTGGTGTTATTAGGTGCCATTGAATGAAGTATGACTCATAACAACCCTATGAACAACATATCTGAATACTATCCTCTCACAAGACATCCTCACAATCTCTGACACACTCAAGCCCATTGCCTCAGGCACCATGTCAACACATCTGGTTAAGAGAGTATTCCTCTCCTTTGGTGCCACTCTACCTTCCCAAACCTAATGTACTTCTCCAAAGAATTTGTTGTTGTTGTTGTTGTTGTTATTACGTGCCATCAAGTTGCCTGTGACTCATAGCAACCATATGTACAACAGCCCTAAACCCTGCTCTATCATACCTTGGCAATCTTATTGCCTCCAACACACCAGTCCCATTACCCCAGTCGCTGAATCAAACCATCTCATTGAGGGTCTTCCTCTCCTGAGCTGTCCCTCCACCCTCCCAAGCATGATGTCCCTCTCCAAGGACTGATCCCACCTTGCAACATATCCAAAGTAGGTCAGATGAAGCTTCAGAATCCTTGCCTCCAAGGAACAGCCTGGCTTCACCCTCTCCAGGACGAACTTGTTTGTTCTCCTAGCAGTATATTCAGCATGGTATATTGAGTATTTTCCCCCAACACCACAGCTCAAAGGCATCAACTCTCCTTCTATCATCCCTAGTCATTGTCCAGCTGTCTGATGCAAGTAATTGTAAAGACTATGGCCTGCATCAGGCACACCCCCTAATAACATGTCCAAACTATGTGAGATAAAGTCTCGTTATTTCTTGCCTCCAAGGAGCACTTTTGTTTTCTCTAAGACATATCTGTTTGGTGGGGGATTTTCCCAGTCCATGGGATGTTCAACACACTTCTCCGATACCACGGTAATATGGACAGGCAGAATAAAAAAATTCTATGAAACTTAACTACAAACTCCTTACCAAACTAATTCCAAAACTCATCAGTTATCTACTTTAAAAAAATCTTTCCTTTTCTTCCTTCTCCTCTTTTTCCCTTTCAGTCCTGTACACCTTGGTATTGATTCTGATCATAATTCCTTAAGAGAGGCCTCCTTAAACCCCTAATGAATCATTCAGGCTGTGATTGTTTTACAAAGGTAAGACCATTGCTGTTAAAGATCAGGGCTGTTAAAGAGACCAAGTGTCTTTGTATATATTTCTAAAACACAAGCAATAGTCCCCCATCTAGGGAAATGAGGTTTCTCACCCATTTGGGTTCCTCTTGCATTCCTTGGCAAAATATGTTAGTGTCATGATGGTACAGAACTTATGAGCTTGCCTCAAGGGACATGATAGGAGATAAATTAGAAGGAGCAAGAATTCAAATGTTATTGTAAGGTGACATCTAGTTGACTATAAGTCATAGCAACACTATGAATAATAGATCTGGACCTTGCCCCATCCTGTCCCATCATCACAATCTCAGCCAGACCAAGCCCATTGTTGCAGTCACTGTGTCAATACATCTCGCTGAGGGTCAACCTCTATTTCACTGATCCTCTCCTCTTTCCCAGCATGATGTCTTTTTTTCCAAGGACTGGTCCCTCCTAACAACACACCCAAAAAGTATCTGACGTAAAGTTTCACCATTCTTGCTTTTAAAACCCTAGTTGTTCTTATTCCAAGACAAATTGGTTTGCTCTTTTAGCAGTGCATAAGAAATTCAGAATTCTTCTCCAGTACCACAATTCAAAGGCATCAATTCTTCTTTAGTCATCCTTATCCATTGCCTAACTTTCAGATGCATACAAAGCAAGTGAAAATACCATGGCTTGAATGGGTTCCAGATTGGTCTTTAAACTGGCTTCCTTGCTCTTTGGCACCATCATTTCCCTATCTGCCATGATGTTAGCTATTGGTCCAGTGGTGAGAAATTTTGTTCTCTTGATACTGAGACACAATCCATTTTGAGATGAACTCAAATAGTCCTGCCCAATATCTAGCATCTGATCTCTTTTAAACTCTGCTATGTCCAAGTTGGGCCAATGGTATATGAGAGGAAGAAGAAGTGATGAATGGGGCTGGGGGGGGGCTGGGGGGGAAGTGAAGTAGTAAAATCAGCAAGAAATAAGGCAAATGGAGCAATAAGGAATGGGAAAAACATCAAGTTCTTCATATTTATTTGTTCACTTAATCTTCACCTGGGAGGTAGGTATAATAACTACTATTATTGTTAATCCTTATTTTCCTCAGATGAAGGGGGGAAAGAGACTGAAAAAGTATTAAACAAACAAAAAAACCTACTTGATCACATAGCCAGCAAATCATGAAGTTGGAGTTTGAACTCAGATATCCTAAATTCAATACCTGATATTTCTCAGTTGTTCACTGCTGGTTGTACCAGTTCCAACTCACAGCAATGATCTTCCATTGAGTTTCCAAGACTGTTAATTGCAATGGAAGAAAAGTGCCCGTCTTTCTCCCATAAAGCCACTGGTGGATTGTACTGCTGGAGACATGAGCACAACTTGCTACAGAGTACCACCTCCAGAACTCCTCAAGGGGATAAAGAAAACCTATAGAAAGTGAAGGAGGCATTATAAAAAAGTGTGACCATGTGTAAATAGAAGAAAAAAAAAAGAGTACATGCTATTGAAAAATAAAAGTTTCAAGGATTTTTTAGATACTTTAGGCTAATTGGATTAATTTTAGGAGATGAAA
This sequence comes from Elephantulus edwardii, assembly GCF_000299155.1. Taxonomy (NCBI): domain Eukaryota; kingdom Metazoa; phylum Chordata; class Mammalia; order Macroscelidea; family Macroscelididae; genus Elephantulus; species Elephantulus edwardii. The sequence goes on along the minus strand of NW_006399890.1, from coordinate 5,565,925 downwards.
CTTAGGTTAACTGAGGCTAAGAGATTTCTTTTAATAAGATTAAGACCCTCTGTCTCCCAAACCACATACTGTCTTCCTAGACATACCTAAACAGTGTGGGCGTTGGAACTGAATTCACCTCTCTGGTACAACCTGTAGCCAAACATTACACAGATCAGTAAGGTAAAAAAAATATTTAGTGTAGGCATTTTTTTTTTAACAACAGGAACAGGCAAGGAGGAAGAGTTGAGACCGGGTGGTGTAGCTGTTAAAAAGCTCCAGTGACACAATGATTAAGCCGTTGGTTGCTAACCCAGAGGCTCTATGGGATAAAAGATCTATCCAATCTGCTCCCTTCAAGATTCTAGCCTAGGAAATCCTATGAGTCAGCTCTACCCTGTCCTATAAAAACACTATGAGTTGGAATTAACTTGATGGCAGGTAGCAACAGTGAAGGTGTTGCTTTCAAAGAGTGATTTCAAGCCAAATGGTGCCTGATAGGCTCATTCTACCTACCTCTGCCTCCTAGATGGGGGTCAGGATTGGAGGGGGGAGGGGCTTTGGCAGATGCCTGAGGGTTTATTCAGTGACAATGGATCAGACAGCCCTCTCACCCTGGCTAGGAAGTATTGCTTGTCTTGGAACAAACTTTAGAGGGCCAGCATTCAGCACAAGCGGTCATCACATTCCAAATTCTTGGAAGGGGACCCCCACTTAACAGGAACGTGGATGGCTTTGTTATGTCTTATCTCCTAATCTGCACTTGGAGGCTTTCCTTCCTTTTGCAGGTGCTCTCATTTCCTTCATTATTTGTTTATTAGAAAAGCCTGTGGCCTTCCAAAGTCATTCTTATGCTAAGGAAGGTCTAGTGTGATAACATATTTGTCTTGGCCAAGAGTGAGGACATAGCAAATACCGCAAGTCACATAATCATGAGTAGCACTGAAAGTGGTGCTTCGCATGTAAACAAATGGTCCCTGGCCTCCCACTGTGGCAGTCCCCAAGGTTTCAAAAGCCAAGCAAGAAAGCAAGAAGTTGCTGCTACATCAGCTGGGGCTATAATTCTGAACAAATCTGATTGGCTGAACTCTGTGGATGCTGTTGCTGGAACCATTCTTAAGATCTGACTCAGGGGCTTCATGGATCAGACAGCACTCCTTAAGCCAAAGAATGCCTGAGAAGACTCGGGCTGGACCAAGGTTTCAGCATGGGAAATAATCAGATTGTCTATTCACTGAGAGTCCTGAACCAATATAAGAAGGAAGAAAGCAAAACTGGGCGGGGGGGGGG
>NW_006399890.1:5542525-5564556 GCF_000299155.1 Elephantulus edwardii | reverse complement strand
TGATGTGAGAGCTAACCAAAGAAAAAGCCCAAGCAATCTTTCTGGGAAAGCACTATTTACAAGAGTTTCCTCTTTCTCTAAAATTTCCCTCTAAACATCAGGTAGACAACATGAACCCAAACCACACTGTGAATATAAACTTCAGGACTCAAACTCCTTGCTGTTGAGTTGGAATGGACTCACAGCTGACCCTCCCACAGGTTTCCAGAGGCTTTGAAATGCACACGAGGAGACTGCCTATCTTTTTCCCTAGGAGCTACTGGTAGATTCTAACCACCAAAGGGATGTTGTCTGTGGGTTCCCTGTTGTTGTTGCTGTTTACCATCAGTTGGAACTGACCCATAGCTGACCCTCCCAGAGGCTTCAGAGGCAGTTAAATGCATAGAAGGAGATTGCCCATCCTTCTTCCATGTTTGGGTTAGTAGTACAGGTAAACAAAAATCAGCCCCCTGCCCCCCAAAAAAACTCCTCTCAAAACTGAGAGTGTAATGTTATGTTAAAATGGTATATTCTCAAAATATTAATTTTTTTATCGACTGCCCTTAGTATACTATGAGTATTTAATAATAACATTATATACACCATCTTGCTGCCAAATGTACTTAAACTAAGAACAAAGATCATATAAAATATGTTGTGCACAAAACAAAATGATGGTAAAAGAAATACAGGAAAGGGACACAATTTATAACTAGGAAGGTGACTGCTGCACAAGGTATGTACATGAAGTCGTTCCTACACATCTGCTAAACCACAAATTTGTCTCAACACTTTCTAGCAGCCAACAAAAACAGGAAAACAGCTGACAGTGTCCATAGGCTAAAAACAAACCAATTGCTTAGGAGAAGGACTGTGTTTTGTAATACTAAGTCTATAAAGAAACTTCTCCTTGGAGGTTTTCAAAAAGTAAACCCTAAGTAGTGTAGCAAGCAGTGACCTTGACTCGTTCATTCATTCAACAAATACTTACTGACCCCACTACTCAGTTTCAGACACTTAAGAGAGTCTGAGGCTATAAAGGGGAGCAAACATGACTGGTCCCTGCTGCAGTGGGAAAGAAAGACAAGTAATCCGAGAAATATACCTACAAGTGCAACTGTAAGGAATGCCACAAAGGAGGAGAAGCAGTGCTCCCGGAGCATCTACTGAGGGCAATCTGGTTTAGCAATGTCTTCATAATAAAACCAGCCTTTGGTTTCATGGGATTGTTAGGTGTCACTAATGTTTCACCTCTCACACCACCTCAAGGGAAGTCTATATTATGCAAGTATCAGACTAAGTAGCATCTGTGAAAGGCTTTGAAAACTACAATGCACCAAGGTACCTTGGAAAGAAGTTTCAAACATGAAAAACCAAAACAGTCAATCTCTATGTCTGATGGAAAAAGTAATCTGAAAAATTCAATATAACTGCTTATAATCTAGTCTTTTTCATTTTAACAATGAGCTCTGGTGACCTAGTGGCAAGGAGCTGCGCTGCAATCCCAAAGGCATGAAGTTTGAGGCCACCAGCTCCTTTGCAGAAGAAGGATGGGCAATCTCCTCCTATGTCATTCATTAATTGCCTCTTAAAACCTGCCAGGGGGTAAGCTATGGGTCAGTTCTGACTCCATGGTACACAACAACAACACTCTTTGGAGAAGGACATGATACTGGGAAGGATGGCGGGCCAGCGAAGGAGAGGAAGATCCTCAACCAGGTGGTTTGATATGGTGACTGCCGCAATGGGCTCTTGTGTGTCCGGATGTGTGAGGATGTTGCAGTACAGAACAAGGGTCAGATCTTTTGGTCTTAGTGTCACTATGAGTTGTACTCAACTCCATGGGCACCCGACGACAACAACAACAACAATCACCATTTAGTAATTCTAAATTAAAACAATAAGTATATAAATGCTACCTTAGCAATGCAAAACAATCATAATTCCGTTTTATCAATCACTTTGACCATCAATTTAAAATTACAACAAAACCACTAGCAACGATGCAATTCCAAAATGTGTTCATTTCCAATTTGTTTCATTTAAATTGATGTGACACTACATTATGATTTGTCTGTTTTGCCAGGTTAATGATCCTACACAACAAGAAAAATGGCTCCTAAAATAGGAAAGCGTTCCAAACTATACGACTTTTACCGTAAAAATTATTTTAATAAAAGTAGAAATGTTTTTCTCTCCATCCTATTTTGTACTTGCCTTTTAAAAAAATAATCACAAAGAAAACAAAAATACTTTCTATTTCTAGGGTGATATAGCTTGCTGTATTTTCACAAATAACAGTTAATTTGATACCTGCAACTATTCTGTGAAGTGCACAAGACAGAAAACTGAGCCTCAGCAAGGTTAAGTGGCAAGGTCAAATAGCTGCTAAGTAGCAAAGCAAAGAATCCTGAATGTACCGTGGCCTGCTTGGTGGCATGGTGGTTTACATGTTGAGCTGCTAACCAAAAGGTCATTTTGTGACCTTGCCGCTCTTCAGTCTGGTCTGTTAAGATTTACAGTCTTGGAAACACAATGGAGGGTCGCCAGGAGCAGGAATTAACTTGACAGCATTGGATTTGGTTTCAGTTTGGCCAGAAGAACAAACACTCTATCTCAGAACTACAGCCAGAATGCTCTTGATAAAAGAGGATAGCGAGACTTCATTTTATGTGCTTTGGAGATACTATCAGGAGCATCGGGGGACAAGACCAGGCTCTGTAAAATAAGTGGGTCAGTAATAAAAGTGGAGGAGTCTCAAAAAGCTGGATTAGTACAGTAACTGCCAACAGCAGACTCAAACTCAGCAACAATTCTGAGTAAGGCACAATTCTGGAAGCATTTTACTCTGCTGTTCATGGATCACTAGGAATCAGAAACAACCACAGCAGCTAAGCTAAAAAGGATACAGGCCACTTGATTTAATATCAAGGCCTTCCCAGTGTACCATTATGTAAATTACTTTTAAAACTATCCAGAAAGAATATTACACACAAAGTGGACATACCAATGACTGGAGTAAAAGATGAAAGTTGAGACATCTGTACTTAAAGTACAGACTTTGCCAAGAACTGGTTCAGAATTGTTGGATAAGGGCCCTTTTCCTGGAAAGTGAGATAAAGGCAATCTCAATTTTTGCAGCTTTTACACTTCTGAAGAGCTTTAGGTGCCATCTCTGGCCCCAGGAACCTTCCCAGCATTCTACTAGAGAAGAGTGCTTTTAGCAAGAACTAGTTGTACAATTCCAGACACCTTCCTGGTGGCACAATATGATCTTACCTCCTAGACAAAATATCCTCTTGTCTCCTGGAATTGTTGTCTTTTCCTTCCTTTCCAATAAAACTCCTTCAAAATGCCTTCACAATGATCCAAATGTACATGGAGTACAAGGTGACAAAAGGCCATTTCTATGTTCCCTGCAAAGAGGAAGGAAAGATCAAAGATGGAAACTAACAAAAAAAAAATCTTCAATACAATGAAACTATTAAAAGATAACCGTTGTCATTGAGTCACTCTGATTCACGGACTCTCATGTACTCTCTCACGTGTGATAGAACAGAGAACAGTGTATCACAGGGGTTTTACTGGATGTTTTTTCTACAAGATGACCAAATTTTCTTCTGAGTTTCCTTTGAATGGGTTTGAATATCCACCCTTTTGTATAGCTAGACATGCTAACCATTTGTATCACTCAGACTATAAAACCACTAACCCATTACCATCAAGTCTGTCCTGACTCATAGTGACTTTATAAGGCAAAGAAGAAAGGAATTTCCAAGGAAGGGTCAGCCCTTGGAAAAAGCAGCATTCTAAGCAAAGTGGAGGGTCAGGAAAAGAGATAAATACCCTCAACAAGATGGATTGACACAGTAACAATGAGCTCAAGCGTGGTGAAGATTTTAAGAATGGCTCAGGATAGGACAAGGTTCTGACTAGCTGTTCATAGGGTCACTGTGAGTCATAACACTTAACATAGCACTTAACAACAGAGCAGCAGAGGGCCACAACTTTTTCTCATGGACCCAGGAGGGAGATCTGCAGATAGGTTTAAACTGCCAACTTTTCCATTAACAGTCAAATGTTTAAACACTGTATCACCAAGTCTCCTGCACTTCAATATCATCCTAAAATCTTAAAAGGCAGTGAAAAGTCATCTTGAGAACTAACCTAAGAGAGACAGTTTCCACACTAGAAACCCCATGCTGCCAAGTTGATTACAATGCATAGTGACCCTTTAAGACAGTGGTACTGAGTTTCCAGTGCTGGTGGATTTGAACCTCGACCCCTTTGATTAGCATCGCTGCATCACCAGAGATCCTCAGGAGGCACGCTTACTTGTGCGTAAACATAAGCAACAAGAATTTCAGTTGTAGCCACACGACACAATTGCTTCCTCCCTTTCTCTTCCTATTTCATCCTAAGGAAACCGGAAGCCATTCTTGTTACACAGAGGAAAAGGACGTTTACAGAAGAAAAATATGTGCCTATATTGGGACACCCCCCGCCCCAGGGAGAGGGAAATAAACTTTCTCTATTTCTTTCAGGAACTATTGGTGATACACTGGTTAAGCTCTCAGATGATAGCTGAAAGAGAGGTAGTTCAAAGCCCTCAGTCTCTCTGTGAGAGAAAGTTCGGGGGATCTTCTCCCATATACCTAGAAAGCCATCTGAGCAGTTCAACCCTGTCATGCAAGATGGCTTAGAATCAACTTGATAAGCTACAACAGCAACAACACAGTTCCTTCCCTCTAGAAAAGGTTAAGACAGTGGAATCAAAAGTGAAACACCTATTTGAGCCCCACCTTAGATCCTCAAGCAGCTGGATTGGCACAGTCTGTGTGTCCAGAAGTGTGAGGATAACACAGGATAGAATAGGGGACAGATCTTTTGTTCAGAGGGTCACTAAGAGTCAACTCAACGGCACTTAACAACACGATCTGCTACTTTCTAGGTTTGCCAATTTGGACAGCTGTCTTGACCCCTCCTTGTTTCCTTCTGTAAAATGCAAATAGCAATTGATATGAAATCATGGTAGATATGAAATGAGATCTGATCAGTTAATGTTCAATTAAAGTTAATAGTCATTAGCTTTGTTAACTTCATCTGCCCAGTGCAGTCCCAATGATTCTCTCATTTTCTGGTGCTAAAACACTTTGTTTGAGACTGGCTCCATCCAGGTGCAAACATTCCCCATGATTCCTCCTAACTTACTGCCCTGATGCCTATCAGCAGCTGTGTGGCTGTACTGGAACAAGTCTGGAAAGTTCCTATTTTCTTTCAAAGGAGCCTGGTTCTCTGGTATTCTACACATGTCCCACTTACTCTACTGTCTTGTTCTAGCTGAAAACTTGCCTTATCACTAAATGTTGAGAATGTGTTTTTTTTTTTACTTTTTTTGGTGGAGGTGAATTTTTATATTGTTTTCTACAGATTAAAGCATTTCAACAGCTGCTGTTTCATGAGATTTTTTAGAACAGCCGTCTGAAATAGAGAATTCTTCTTAGGAGGCATGGAGTGATTTCATGACTTGCCCACCGTTGCACTGCTGGCTGACAGCAGAGCTAGAATTGAACCCAGGTGACCCTACTCAGCTTTTCCACAACAGCCTGAGGGCCAGAGATGGGTTGCTCTGGTCCTCCTGTAGGGGAGGCCATTGCGTGCAAATGCTCAAGTAAACCCTTGGGTCCCTAGTGAACCAGTTAGGACCCAGGTGTTGTGGGCCCACTTATAAAACAGACCTATTTCTCTCCAGTAAAGCATTACAGCAGAAACGCATTTTTACTCTCCCCCTCCAACCGAGGCCCCATCCACATGGAATGCCTGGAAGAGCCAAATAAACAGTTTTAACTGACTTACATGTTTTCCTTGCCAAACATTATAAAATGAAGTAATGGGTAACCTGCATTAATTCTGCTGGATTCTCAGACTTTCCTTTCTCTCCCTGAGGAATGGAAAATTATTTGAACGAGATGGGAAACCATCTTTTCCTCTCTCTCTTTCAAAACTTCTCAAAACACATTACTATGCTACTGGAAGCTATTCAATTGAACTAAGTCATTAAGTTAAATCATCTGCGCGCATTTTCTCAGTAAGATGAGTTTGCATGGTGGACTGATTTCATAGAACAGTTGCATGTAAACATCTCCAGGGAAAACCAGATGTCGGTGACACATCAGTACCTAGTTAGCCTTACAAAGAGCATGGCACTGCTTCTGGACATTATCTTTCCAGGAATCTTGTAACCTAGGGTGGAACTTCACTGCAGAGCCCAGCTGGTGGGCAGTTTCCCCTTCTCCAGAAATGCTCCTTCCTCACGGCTTTGTAGCACTTAGAGCAAAGAGGCCAGGCCAGGCCACCCAGTGCTCCCCAGCTAAGATCTCTGGAAACTGTAGCTCTGAAATGCAACAGAGACCACAAGACCCCTAAGGGGATAGGAGAATAAAACCCCTGGACCACTTGATGTTCCAATACATCACTCAGGGAGGTGGGCCAGGAGAACAGAGGGCCCCCTGGGAACAAAGCCTTATTAAATATGGGTGCCCTGAAGGCACAGGCCTGGGGAGCCTTCAAAGCAAAACAAAGAAAGGAAAGGAGGACAATGTGTCTAAACGAACTCTGACCAAGAAGAAGTCAATAATAAAGTTATTTAATTAGTTCTTCCATGCTTTACCATAGTAAAGACTTTCTATATATTTTGTGTGTGTTATATAGATTACAATGAACTCAAAAGACAAAGAAGGGGCAAACTGTAAGGGATTAGTCTAATTAGTGAAAAAAACATTAAACAGCTGACCCTGTAAATATTCACTTTAAAAACCTAAAACTTAAAAAACATGTTGCAAATGTGTTCCAGGATCTGCCAGGCAAGAACAATAGGCCACCAATCTAGCATTCCTTCACCATTCTTTGCAATTGAGGGGGTAGTATGGCTTTTTCAACAAAGACATGGCCTTAGTATCTGGAAGCAATAAGCAATGTGTTAAGGTTTAAAGGTGCATTAAGAACTCAGATGCTTCGGGGGGGGGGGGACGGGGAAGAAGGAGAAAATTTCCGTGATATTGAGACTTTGCCAACTATGACATTAAATTCAAACCAAACCAATTGCCACAGAGCTCATTGTGACTCAGGAGATCTCATATATCAGAGTTGAATTGTGCTTCATAGGGTTTGGGGTGACTAATTTTTCAGAAGTAGACCATCAGGCCTTTTTTCCATGGTGCTTCTTGGTATAATCAAACTAAGAACTTTTTAATTAGCAGCAAACACCTGTAACCATTTGCACCACCCCAGCCAGAAAACTCAGAGAATTACATTAACTTATTACCATGGAGTTGGAATTGACTCCCAGCTGACCCTCCAGTGGGTTTCCTAGGCTGTAAATCAAAGAGGATATGGCCTATCTTTCTCCCAAGGAGCAGTGGGTAGATTTGAACTGCAGAGGCAAAGCCTTTGCTTTAGCAGCACAATTTCCTATGAGCTACACCTTCAGAGCTCCCCTCCCTCACATTAAGACGTAGTAATGGTATCTTTTCATTATTAAGTTTTTGTTTTAAGAAACTAATACTACTGACCAATATAGAAGCCTACTGCTATGGGGGGGGGGGGAAGAAGTAGATAACGGGGGGGGAAGAAGTAGATAACCAGAAGTTGTCATCATTGCCATGACAGACTTTCTCACTGTACCAAAGATAACCCAACACCACCTTCTAGACCATCACTATAACCCACCTTAGGGCTTCTGAGGCTGTAAATCTTAAAGAGAGGGGCATATCTTATTATCAGAAAGATATGGAATGAGAGATATCATTGTGGACATTAGACGGATGTTGGCTGAAAGCTGAGAATGCTAGAAAGATATTTACCTACCTTTAATTGACTGCAAAGGCATTCTACTATGTGGATCATAACAAATTATATGTAAAATTGGAAAGAATGTGAATTCCAGTGGACTTAATTGTGCTCATATAGTCCCAAATTTTTGTTTATTTGGGAATATCCCAAATTATTCACATTTTGTGAGTATATTATTCTTTATTTAACTCCAAAAATATTTTGTTGAATTATATACAGAATTTACATACATTGTATTTAATTCATATACATGGTGTTTCACACATACCTTCATTCACATTGTGGGGGTTATTGTGATATTAAAATGAGATTCAATTTTTAAAAAAGAGAAAGCCCACTTTTAAGGAGCAGCTGGTGAACTCAAACCACCAACCTTTTAGGTAGCAGCACAATATGCCCTCTACAATATGCTTCCAGAGTTCTTACCACTAAGTTGGGGAAATAATGTGTTACTTCCAATGATCAATGGAGTTCTGGCAGTTCGTAGAGCTTGCTGCTAACCAAAATCTTGACCCTCTGTGCCAGTTCCACTCCACACAGGCTCCACAGAAGAAAGATGGGAAATCTCCTTCTACTCGGTTTACAGCCTCAGAACCTGCTGGAGGGTCTGCTAGGAGTTGTTCCAGTTCACAGCAATGAGTTTCCACTATCGCTACAATCACAGTTTCTGAGGACCATGCAAAGACCACCAGAAGCAATTAATTGTTTTTTCTACCTTCCTTTCTGTATTTGCAAAGGCTTATGATAATGAAGGGGAGCTCTAGTGGCCTAGTGGTAAGGAGCTGAGCTGCCAACTCGAAGACAGAGTTCAAATCCACCAGCTGCTCTGAGGAATAAAGAGGGGCAGTCTCCTCCTGTGCAATTGAAAAGCCGCTGAGGAGTCAGCTAGACTCGACTCAGTTTGGACTCGACACAAGAACAACTGGTAAGACAATATGCTTCTGCTTTCCACTCTCTTCGCTTCTGATATAGAATCCACTAAAGAGGAGACCTTTACACAAGTTACAAAAACTTCACAAACAAGATGCCTATGAAACAAAATAAACCAAGGCAAAGAAAAAAGGGGAAAAAAAGCAAAGACAGATCAGAGAAAAGAAACTCTTGTTCCTAGCAAACTTAAACTTACAGGTATCTTCAAACAGAAAGACTCATAACCCCAGGATAGTAACTTAGTTTTGCTATAGATAACATGACCTCAAATCACAGTAACTTCACTAGATACTGACATCAAGTGAGATAGGTTGTAAGAGAAAAAATACAATTAAATGTGGGAAATTTACAGGGAGTCTTGTGTCCAGAGAAAGTGATAATTTTGACTCAAAGTGACAAGTAAAATAACATGGACTGTTAAGAGAACAAACAGGCCCGTCCTGGAAAGAGTGAAACCAAGCTGCTCCTTGGAGGCTAGGATTCTGAAGCTCTGTCTCACATACTCTGGGCATGTTGCCAGGTGGAACCAGTCCTTGGAGAGGGACATCATGCTTGCAAAAGTGAAGAGACAGCTCCAGAGAGAAAGACCTTGGATGAAATGGATTGACTCAGTGACTGCGGTAATGGGGGTGGGTAGGTACGTCAGAGACAGTGAAATTGCCTCAGGATAGAGCAAGGTTCAGAGCTGTTGTACATGAGGTCTTTAGGAGTCGCAAGCATCTTCGATGGGATGTCATGTAACAGCAACAACATCATTATTTACCTGTCTGGGCAAAGTCCAGATGTTATGACTAGATTTAAGAGTAAGAGAAGAGGAAAAAGAAATCCTTTTTGAGCTTTTATTCTATGCCAACCCATTTTGATACCTTTAGTTACTATGGAGGTGTCCCTGAGTGGCACAAAACCTCCATAAACTTGGCTATTAACCAGAAGGTTGGAGGTTTGAGTCTACCAAGAGGTGTTTCAGAGGGAAAGTCTGCAAATACACTTCTGAAAAAAATCTCCATTAAAAACCTCTGTCTCATAGCAACTAGTAAGCTATTACAGAGGCAAAAAATATCTAAACTTATTTTTTCTTCATTTTATAGATGATGACTCAGCAACTTACAAAATTGAAGTTAACTTGCCTATAGTGACTAGACAGGGATGCTATTATTTCTCTTCCCTTTAAATGAAACTTTGTCATACTTTTCTTTTACTGTTACCTGGCTCGTTCTTCCGTAGCTCATGGGACTGCAAACTAATGTGCTTCCTCTTACAGCTTGCTGCTTTCCATCTCTGCTGATCAGCGTCACATCACCCAATGAGCCAGGTAAGCACGGGCTTACTTGTGCTTACTGACTAATCTACAGTGAAGAGTTTCACATGTTTTTAGCCTCACTGATTGGGTAATCTGCTCCTGCTGTAAATACTGACAAAAGAATTTACTTTTTTACTTTTCACTTTAAAAGTTGTGATTTGAGTGTAAGTTTACAAATAAAACTGGTTCATAGGGTTATGGGGTTCTTTTTTTTTCATTTAACTATTCATACATATTTTGTTTTACAACTTTAATTATAATATCTACAATGTAACTGCACTTTCCCTCTTTCTCCCTATAGTTCCCCTTTCCATGAATCCTTCTGGGACTCTTCTGGGTCTTTTTTTTTTCCTTTGGTGATGCTGTGCTGACTATTCCCTTTTCTCAAGGTCAAGGCCAAAGGAAGGAGTAGTTGTTAGGAATACATGGACAAGATTTCAAAACCTGATCCAAGAGGCTAAAAAGCAGTCAGGGGAATGGCCTGAGGAGTGCAATAGAAAACAAAGTATTCTCAAACTTCAGTTCTACCTAAACTTTCCTAGGCAGGCTGCAACAAAACATCGAAAGAAGCTTATTTTTTAATGAAGGAAAGAAGAAAGAAAAAGGATGATTGGTTTTATAGGTCCCACCTCTTGTCTGAAGTAAGGTCTGGCAACTTGTGCTTGACCAGCAAACTCTCAGAACAAATGTAAGTAAGAGAATGGAGTTGCAGAATTTTTAGACAAATGTGAGATCAAAGATTGAGGAAATGAACAGGAAGGCAAAACATTAAAGCCACAATGGGTCTGTGATCTTACAGGGTATTGATTTCTTAGGGCCCCTTCTTTTGAAAGCCCAGGGCCCCAGGCTCCTGACATTAGTTGATTCATAATCCACCCACTTCCACAGTTGTCAGCTTGGGTGGTGCAGGGAACTTCTACAGGAAGCAGTGGTAGAAGGCTGCCTCTCGTGAGGACAAGGATGTCACAACAGTTTTCCAAGCTTCAGGCCAACACCCCTCCCAGTCCACCAGATGTTGCAACTGGCCCTATGCCCACAAGTCCAGCACGGCTTGAACTGGGTTCTTAGGCTTCCATTCATCTTGTGGGGGCAAAGGAGAATGGAACATAGGATCCTGTCTTGGGAAAGGGAGGAGAGGTGATGCATCTCAGATTCATGTTAACTTTGGTATGTAGGATTCATAGAGAAAAACAAAACAATGAAAGTACACTTTCTCTTCAGCATGATTTCAGAAGACAGGTTTTCCACTATGCCTTCCTCTGGCTCTTCATTTGGCTGCTACTGGATCTACCAGAACCCCATCTTTGAGGGTGACCTAACTGTCAACCCCAGTCCTTCTTCACTGCATAAGAGAAATTCTATAGTCCGTGTGGACCATGTGAATTCAACATCTGGATGGTGCTTTCTGCCTGTGTCGTCAATGACCCACTGGAGTTTTGGGGAATGTTTCACAATACTCTGGCAGCTTTGGTTTATAATGAAATAGGACCAGCTCATTAGATCAGCCAGGCACAAGGCACCTGGGAAAAAGCTACTGTGTACACGTAACTGTTAGCTGGCATTTCCGTGACCATCCTGTTTACTCCATCTTTCTATTTGCCTCTCTCCTGCAGGTAGAGCCTAACATCAGAGACATCTGGAGCAAGCTTAAGACTTGCAAACATTGCTATTATGTGCCATCAAGTCATCTGCGACTCATAGCGACCCTATGTAGAATGGCTCTGAATCCTGCTCAATCCTGAGCCAGTCTCACTTTGTCTGACACATTGCCACAGTTGTCTCTAACTCTATTGCCCCAGTTACTGTGTCAATACCTCTCATCAAGGTTCTTCCTCTCTTGTGCTGTCCCTCCAACCTTCCAAGCATGGTGGCCTTCTCCAAGGACTAGTTCCTCCTGGTAACATGCCAAAGTATATGGGAGGGAACTTTATAATCTTTGCCTCCAAAGAGCAACTTGATTTTACCTTCTCCAGGACAGACTCCTTTGTTTTCTTGGCAGTCCTTGGTGTGTTCAATACTCTTCTCCAGCACCACAACTCAAAGGCATCAATTCTTCTTCTATCATCCTTAGTCACCTTCCAGTTCTCTAATGCATATCAGGTAATTGCAAAGATATGGCCTGGATCAGGCCTGCCTTAGTCTCTAGACTGACATTGTTGCTCTTCAAGTGAGATATAAAAATATAACTATATTGCTTGTTAACTTAGACAAGCACACAACATAGATCCTAAGGCCAACTTCTGGAGCTCTTGGACTTAACCAATTCATGCTTGCAAATCCAACTTCTCTAAAAGAATATGCTTAGAAAGTTCAGCTTAGAGGATCAGCAAAAGAGAAGACAACTCCTAATTAAATGGATCAGTACAGTAACTTGAGCAATGGACTCAAGTGTGCCAGATATGGTGAGGATGCCACGGAACAGGACCAGGATCAGGTATGCTGTTCCTAAGGTTGCTATGAGTCATACTCAACTCTGTAGCACCTAGCAGCAACAATAGCAACAGAGCTGAAGACTTTATCTTATCTTTACTGATCTATTACTCAGGTTTTTCTCTATGGATTCTTCAGGATCCTATACAAAGCTTTGGTGAGATGAGAGCACCAAACCTATTGCCAAGGAGTCAATTTCAAATCATGACAAGCCCACGTCTTACAGCTTCATAAAATATCCTCAGCTATAATTTGTACAGAAGAAGATTGTCAGGCCTTTCTTCCATCAAATCACCAATGTTTAAGTTGGTAAGTGATCAAAACCAGGGTCAAGCAATTGTCCTTTCTGCCCTGAAATTTCCTAGTGTCTAACCCTGGAGCAAGCAATATGTAGGGATCCCTTCTTACACATCCACGAGTACCTAATATTTCTCTTGTGTCTCCTCCAATTCTTCCTTCCTCTCTTTTGGTTGAGTTCACCATATCCTTTTGAGCTGGAAACTGGTTGCCATCTGTCATCCTATTGCTATGGCAAAAGCTCTGTGTTTACAATCCACCAGGATCTTTGGCCTTTAATAGTAAAAACATAGCACTTGAAATTTGAAATCCCTCTTTGTATATCAAGGAGCCTGGTTCTATGTTGAAGGCTGTAAATTTATAAGTATAGCTTGGATACAAAATGTAAAACTCCTGTTCTTTCCAAATAGTCATTTCTTGGCTTGTTCTATGTGCTTGCTCTGTCTCAGTTACATAGCTAGACATGCAAAGATAAGTCAAATAGGTTTTTATCTCTCTACTCAAAGTTTAGTTGTTGGTCCAAGGACTGGGACCTAAGAGCTCACTAGAAATATAGATCCCACCCTACACCTACCTGCATTTGAACACATTCTCTAGCAGATTCATATGCATAGATATTGACCTCTGGAGAGCACTGTTCTCTTGCCTTATTCACCAAACCACAATATACATAATTGACACATAAAAACAAGAACCCAAAAGTTGTTAAGAACTGTTCCTGGTAGCACCAGCTCCTAGAAATCCAAGGCTTTTCCAAACACAGAATATCTACTTTCCCATTCTCCTAGACACCAGTGGTGTGTTATTCTCCAGACACTTCAATATCAAACTCAGGCATCCCCCACGTCTGTTCTCATCTTACATAGATCTATGACTATGACTATTGAACTATGTGCACAGCCGTTTTGTCTGGAAAGCCTCCTTGGAGCCAACTGAGACCCAAAGCAGCATCTGTAAATAAAGTGTTTTCCAATGTGTTTACTTATTTACTTAAGTGTGTTTACTTATTTCTAGTTCATAAATATTTTTGTGTGTTACTCTCATGCAAAGCCTTGGGCAAGATAATTTATTTTTTTTAAATTGAAGTTCAGGACACACCTTGGGCTCACAATCTAGCTAAGGAACATATATGATCAATCCATAATTTGTAGTCATAACTTCCACAGAGATTAAATCAGTTTTATTTACTTTAACACAGAGTAGACATTTTCAACATGTGTCCCTAAAGGTGATGTTAGATTAACCATTCACAATAGACAAATAATACAAATGTAGTCACTTTGAAGGTTGATCCAAACAGAATCTAAATCAAGGCCAGAGTAGGAGAGGGAGGAGGAAATGCAACTTTTAAATCAGAAAATTCTTCAACTAAGTAATTAGAAGTTGGAAACATTTCTTAAAGTCCATGCATCTAAATAGAAAAAGTATTTACTAAATTTAAGGGTTGTGTCAGTGTTGCTTTGCAAGTTAGAAATGGTATATTCTGACTTATCTAATATTCTGGCAGATAGAGTACTGTAGGAAGCATTAAAACATGAAAGCATGAAAACAAAGTCAGTGAAATTTATTCAAGAAACGTCATAGGAAATTAAAGATTACAACATCTTATTCATAGTTCATGTTGTTGTTGTTATGTGCCATCAAGTCGCTTGCGACTCAGCAACCCTGTGTACAACAGCCCTAAACTCTGCTCTGTTTTGTGCCAATCGCATTGTCCCTGACACTCCCATCCCAATTACCCCAGTCATTGAATCAATCCACCTCATAGACAGCCTTCCCCTCCTGCGCTGTCCCTCCACCCTTCCCAGCATGATGCCCTTCTCCAAGGACCGGTCTCTTCTTACAATATGTCCAACGTATGTTAGACAGAGCCTCAGAATCTTTGCCTCCAAAAAGCCACCCGGTTTAACCCTTTCCAGGATGAATCTGTTTGTTTTCCTAGCAGTCCATCATACTCTCAATACTCTTCTCCAGCACCACAGTTCAAAGGCATGAATTGTCCTTCTGTCCTCCTTGGTCATTATCCAACTCTCTGATGCATAACAAGTGATTGCAAAGACCATGGCCTGAATCAGACACACCTTAATCTCCAGAGAGACACCATTGCTCTTCAGTACTTTGGAGAGGTCCCTAAGAGCAGACTTTCCGAGGGCAATGCGCCTTTTAATTTCCTGGCTACTGGTGCCAAGAGTGTTGACTGTGGAGCCAAGCAAACTAAAACTGTGAACAATCTCAGTCTCTTCACCATCCATCTTGATGCTTCTAATTGGCCCAGTGGTGAGAACCTTTGTCTTCTTGACATTGAGCCTCAATCCATATTGGAGGCTGCAGTCCTTGACCCTCTGCAGTAGATGCTTCAGGTCCTCCTCAGTTTCAGCAAGCAGGGTTGTGTCATCTGCATAACACAGATTGTTGATAGATCGTCCACCAATCTTGACCCCACATTTCTCCTCATAGAGCCCAGCCACCCCGATGATCTGTTCTGCATACAGGTTGAAAAGGTATGGAGATAGTTCATGTACTATATTAGAAAATAACGTTCTACAATTCTAAAATTTTTGTGAATCTTTCTTGCAATACGTTTATCAAAATATTACAATATGTCTGCATCACCTTCTAGGTGGTAGCATAGCTCATGGGGAGTAAAGCTGCTAACCCAAAGGCTGTCTCTCTCAGACCATTTTATTCACCAGAGGCTCTATGGAAGAAAGATGGGAACGCCTCTCCGGTTTGATTGATAGCTTTAGTAACCCAATGAAAGGTCAGCTGTAAGTCAATTCTGACACCATGAAAACAAGTTTTTCAAGTTTGTCAAAGGATCCGTGGTGGCTTACTAGATCACAGAAAGGAATACTGACTCAAAGGTGAATAGTTCCAATTTAACAGGCATTCAGTGGGAAAACAAATGTCTGCTCCCATACGTTTTACAAACTAGGAAACGTGATGCAGAGCGGGTGTGAGTCCGAATCTACTCTTGGCCTGCTAAGAGTTGGTGGGATTTTTTCTTTCATTTCTCTCCTTTTCTTCTCTCTACCTATCCACCTATCCATCCAACCAACCATCTATCCATCCATGCATCTATCTATCTATCTACCTACCTATCATTTGTTGTTTGTTGTTATGTGTCATCAAGTTGACTATGATTTAATGGACCCTATGAAAAACAGATTGCAACTTTACCCAATCCTGTACCAACCTCACACTCTCCATCATGCTCCAGCACATTGTTGCAGTCAATCTATCATGTTGAGAATCTTCTCTTTCACTGACCCTCCACCTTTCCTAGCTTATCTTTTTCCAAGGACTAACAACTTTACCTAAGGATGTGAGTTCAAGTTTCATTATCCTTTCTTCTAAGGAGCATTCTTCTTCCAAAACATATTTGGGGTTATTTTCCTTTGGTAGACCATACTATATTAAAAATTCTTTGCTGGCACTATAATTGAAAGGCATCAATTGTTCTTAAGTCTTCCTTATTCAGGCAAACTTTAAGATGCATAAGAAACAAATGAAAATGCTATGATTTGAATGGATCATAGCATCCTTTCCCTTTATCACTTTAGAGAAGTTCTTAACAGCAGGTTTTCCACAATGCAACATGTCTTTTTTGATTTCTTGACTGTGTTACCGAGGATGTTGATTGTGGATCCAAGTAAAATGAAATCATTAACAACTTCAATCTTTTCTCCATGTATCATGATTATGCCAGTTTGGTCTAATGGTGAGAGTTTTTCTTGATGTTGACATGTAATCCATAATGAAGGCTATAGACTTTGATCTTCTACAGTAATTGCTTCAAGTCTTCTTCATTGTATGCAAGCAAGGTTGTGCCATCCACCTAACACAAGTTGTAGATGAGACTTTCTCTAATTCTTAAGTCACATTGTTCTGCATATAGTCAAGAGTCTTAAATTATTTTTTAAGCATACATGTTGGACGTTTTTGTTGTTGTGGCAAGTGTGACTCATAGCAACCCTATGAACAACAGACTGAACCTTGTTCTATCCTGTACCATCATCACCTTCTCTGACACACTTGAGCCCACTGCTGTGTCAATCCATCTCATTGGGGATCTTTTTATCTTTCACTGACCCTTCAGCTTTTCAAAATGTGATGTTCCTTTCCAGGCAACATGTTCAAATTTACAAAAGATGAAGACTGACTCCACATAGCACTCTGGCTGCACTTTTCCCAAGACTTACCAATTCATTCTTTTGGTAGTATATGGAATATTCAGTACTTTTCTCCATCACCACAACTAAAACACATCAATTCTTCTGTCATCCTTATTCATTGTAGTTTCACTTTCAAATGCTTAGCAAGTGATTGAAAAGACCATGGCCTGAATCAGACACATGTTAGTCATCAGACTGACATCATTACTCTTAGGTATTTTGGAGAGGTCTCTGACAGCCCACTTGCCCAATGCAATACATCTCCTGATCTTCTGATGGCTGGTACCAAATGTTTGAGTATTAATCCAAGCCAAAAAAAAAAAAACCATTAAAATCATTGACAACTTCTATCCTTTATCCATCTATCATGATGTTGCCTATTGACCCAGTGGTGAGAACCTTTGTTTTCTTGATGTGGAGATACAATATATACCAACGGCTATAGTTCTTGATCTTCTGCAGCAAGCATTTCAAGTCTTCATCCCTTTGGGCAAGCAAGGTTGTTTTATCTGCATAATGTAGGTTGTTGATGAGTCTTCTGATTTTGATGCCACCATTCTCTTCATAGAGTCAAGCTTCATGAATTATGTGTTCAGCATACATATTGAATGTTGCTGTTTCCTGTCGAGTCAGAACTGACTCATAGGCAACCCTTCAATGAGTTTTCAGAGGCAGGATATCGCACAGAAGGAGACTACTCATCCTTGTCCCTCAGAGCAGCTGGTGAATTAGAACTACGTGCCTTTGTCATTGATGTACAGCTTCTTGACACTGTTGTTGTTGTTGTTGTTGTTGTTGTTATGTGCCGTCGAGTCGTTTTCGACTCATAGCGACCCTGTGTGCAACAGCCCTAAACCGTGCTCTATCCTGTGCCAATCTCATTGGCCCTGACAAACCCATCCCGATTACCCCAGTCACTGAATCAATCCACCTCATAGAGGGTCTTCCCCTCCTGCGCTGTCCCTCCACTCTACCCAGCATGATGTCCCTCTCCAAAGACCTGTCTCTCCTTACAGCATGTCCAAAGTATGTCAGACGAAGCCCCAGAATCCTTGCCTCCAAGGAGCAGCCCGGTTTAATCCTCTCTACGATGAATCTGTTTGTTTTCTTGGCAGTCCATATACTTTTCTCCAGCACCACAGCTCAAAGGCGTCAATTCTCCTTCTATCCTTAAAGATGAAAAAGTATGCAGAAAAAATAAATCCTTGATGTATATCCTTCTTGAGCTGAGCCCTGGAAAGACAGTTATGCTCCTGCCCAGGACCCTGATGCCTGCAGTAGAGCTCTGAGGAAGACAGAACTAAGATTACAACTAAGCACTCACCCTATTCCCATGGGCCCCACCCTATTCCTCTGGGCCCAAGGGCTATCAGCATTAACATCAAGTTGAGCCATTGTCTGTGGCAAATATTCCATCCAGGAACCCATCTTGCCATGCCTCCAGGGGCCTCAGCTGGGGCCAGAAAACGGTGTCCTGCACCATGATATTTGTATGTCTGATTGTCTTTACCATTTGATGCTCTACCATTAACAAAATCTGTCATTTTGTTACATTGAGGAATGATTTGCACATTGCAATTACTTTTCTCTTAGGTGTGTGTATATCCTTGTTTATTGTTTGTTTGCTCTAATTAGCACAACATTTGTCTGCCAATCTGCTGTGCTAGTGTAACCTTTGGGTTGCTGAGATGCTGGAAGTTATGCTACCAGTGTTTCAAATGCCATGGTGGACAGGTTGAAGGAGAGCTCCTAGATTAAGACAGACTAGGGAGCAAGATTGGTCATCTACTTTTGAAATAACAGGCCTTGGAA
Source organism: Elephantulus edwardii (assembly GCF_000299155.1). Lineage (NCBI taxonomy): Eukaryota > Metazoa > Chordata > Mammalia > Macroscelidea > Macroscelididae > Elephantulus > Elephantulus edwardii. The sequence continues at coordinate 5,545,782 of NW_006399890.1, read as the reverse complement.
AACCTATTGAAAAAATATATTGACTATTGTTGTTGATTGCTGTTGAGTCGAGCACAATTCATAGCATCCCTGTGAACAAAAGACCTGAAGCCTTTCTATAACTATTGTCATTTCTCAAAATTCATAGAGTTTCCAGAGGTATGTTGTTTAGGAAGTGGATAACATTCCTGCTTACATATTGAATACATATAACAAAATGATACAACCTTGACATACACTTTTCCTGGTTTTAACCTATGCTGTGTTCCATTGTTCTGTTTGGACAACTGCTTGTTGGTTTATTTATGTCTAGATTTCACAAGTGTTCTGAGATTCTCATTCTTCTCAGTGTTGTCTGTAATGCATCATGATCCACACAGTCAAATACCTTTGCACAGGCAATAAAACACAAGTGAATTTCTTTCTGATATTCTGTTTTCAGCCACAATTATAATTTTATACTTACTGCCATTGAGTCAGAACTGACCTGTAGCTGACTTTCCAAAAGATTTTCAGGTGTTCTTAGGAGAAGCAAACAATGCCCATCTTTCTTCTTTAGAGCATCTGGTCTATTTGATGAGCCCACCTTTAGTTTAGCAACACAACTTCCTATCCACTAGGCCACCAGAGTTCCTTTACTGGAATAGGATTATATTGTTCTTGTTATGTACTCCTAGTGAGTATTTAGAGGCTATAAATTTGATGGGAGGAAATTACCTACTTTTCTCCCATGCAGTAGCTGGTGGATTTAAATCATATGCTTTTGGATTGGTATAAGATTTCTTACCACTATGCCACCAGAGCTCCATGTTGTTGTTAGGTGCCATTGTGTCGAGGATGACTCACAACAACCCTATGAATAGAAGATCTGAACCCTGTTCTATTCTGTGTCATCCTCACACTTCGTGACACAGAAGAGAGCATTGCAGCAGTCACCATGTAAATTCACTTGGTTGAGGGTCTTCCTCTCTTTCAATGACCCTCCATGCTTCCTCATTTAAAATGACTTCCAATCTGGGCTCTACTACTACATTACCATAACTATCCTCTTTCTTTAGAGTTCATAGGGATTTCAAAGGCCTGTTATTTGGAAAGTAGATGGGCCATTCCTGCTTCCTAGTCTGTCTTAACAGGGAGCGCCACAAAAACCTTTCCACCATAGGTAACCCTCACAGCAGTTGACACACCAATGGTGCAGATTTCAGTATCACAGAAATCCTGATTTATCCCAGTACAGCAAACTGACAGACAAGTGCTGTCCAACTTGGAACAATGCTCTCCCCAAACACAATTACTATGAAACAGTTTATATCCAGCTTTCAAGCAAAACACTAACCCTCCAGAATCCATAGGATGTTCTATCCAGCTATCCATACACATATTCATCAGTCCTCAATATGCCCAAAACTCACATATGTAGAAGACAAAGCTAAAAGTTCTTGGGAAAAAATGCTAACCATCCACATCTTTGAACACATCAAGAGAGAACTGCCAGAAGTACAGGCTGGGTTTAGAAGAGGACATAGGACTAGGAACATTATAGCTAATGTTAGATAGCTCTTGATTGAAAGCATAAAGTATGAGAGGAATGTCTATCTGTGTTTCATTGACTTATAAAAAGGTGTTTGACTGTGTGGATTACAACAAACTGTGGCTGACTCTGAGAAGAATGGTAATCCCAGAACACTTGATTGTGTTTATGCGAAATTTATACTTGAACCAGGAAGAAGTTGTCAAAACAGAGCAAGAGATACTGTATGGTTAAAAATTGTTAAGGGTGTATGCCAGGGATGTATTCTGTCTCCATACCTTTTCAACCTATATGCAAAACAGATAATCTGTGAGGCTGGGCTGTATGAGGAGGAATGTTGCATCAGGATTGGTGGTAGACTCATCAATAATCTGAATTATGCAGATGACACAACCTTGCTTGCTGAAACTGAGAAAGACCCGAAATGCTTGCTGTAGAAGATCAAGGATTGCAGCCTTCAATATGGATTGAAGCTCAACATCAACAAAACAAAGATTCTCACCACTGGGCCAAATGGCAGCATAATGCTTGAGATTGTTAACAGCTTTAATTTGCTTGGCTCCACAACCAACACTCTTAGGACCAACAGCCAGGAAATCAATCAGAACCAACACACACCTGACCCTCTAGCGGGTTTGCAGAGGCAGTAAACTGCACAGGAGGAGAATGTCTATCCTTCTCCTATGGTGGATTCAAACTGTGTACCTTAGCACTGGGATTGCAATTCCTTGCCCCTAAGCCACCAAAGCTCCCCTATTTAGGTAATTACATAAGAATTGATATTTACTGATCACTCAAATGCACAAAGTTGGTTCAAATGCTGGGTGAGCAAAAGCAAATAAATGACATGCAGTTTCACTGTGTGTGTGTGTGTGTGTGTGTGTGTGTGTGTGTGTGTGTGTGTGCATTTCCTTAATGTAATGTTAGGATTTGCTTTAATGATCTGGTCCAGGGATGAAACTTTATATATATAGTTATCTCTTCCTCCTGCAGTTTGACAGCGATACACGTCATGGAGGCTCTCTGAATATAAGCCACATGCTCTCATACACAATTGTTCATTGAAATATGTTGCCCACATGTGTATAGTGTGTCTTAATAATAACTTGGGCCACCTTCTTTATGGTTTTGGTGTGAATGCAGTCCATGTTGGCAAGCTTCTGGTAAAAGAGCTGCTTTAGACTTGCTCTATAAATGCATAGCAAACTGGGTATCATTCTGAAAGTTAATTGTACTATACACAAAATGGTTAAACCAGAGCATGCTCATCAAAAAGTCAAACTCAGACTTAATTGTCATTTCTCCTCATGCAATGGAATGAAGAAAGACATCTTCACAAAGAATACTAACTTAACTATATAAATGAATGGATGCCTTGTTCATTTTAATGGCTCAGTGCTGACAAAGTAGATTTACTTAGCACACTTTTTTTTAAGACTGGATGCTTTCAATCAACAGCAGGGCAAAATCAAGTATTTTGTTCCATATGTACCTAGCTGATGTAATGTAAATGTACTTTAGCAGCTGAATGCTGAATGCTGACAGTTGATTATGAAAACCATTTTATATATATATATACACACACACACACACACACAGAGAGTCAAATGCCTTTGCATAGTCAGTGAAACACAGATAGACATTCCTCTGGTATTCCCAGCTTTCAGCCAAGATCCATCTAGCATCAGCTACAATATCCCTAGTACTACGAACCCTTCTAAACCCAGCCTGGACTTCTGGTAGTTCT
>NW_006399890.1:5526925-5538020 GCF_000299155.1 Elephantulus edwardii | reverse complement strand
GCATAGGGTCGCTATGAGTCAGAAACGACTTGATGGCACACAACAACAACAACAACAATATATAAAGTCTGGCATAGCTACCATAAGACCAATAGATTGAAACCTTGCCTTGGTCTGCACCAGCCTCACCAACTCCACCATGCTTGAGCCCATTGTTATAGCCACTGTGTTAATCCATCTCAGTGAGGGTCTTCTTCCCTTTCCCTGACCCTCTACTTTCCTAATATGATGTGTTTTTTCCAAGGATTGGCCTCTCTTGTAAATATGCCCAAACTATATGAGACAAAGTTTCACCATCCTTGTCTTTACAGAGCACCCTGTTTGCACTGTCTCCAAGGCAGATTTGTTTGTTCTTCTGGCAGTCTGTCGGGTATTCAATACTATTGATTGAAAACATGATTTAAAGTCAACAACTTTCATTCTTCCTTATCCATTGTCCAACTTTCACCTAACAATAAAAAGCAAGTGGAAATACCATCATTTTTGTCAGGCACAAAGTAGTCTTGAAATTGACATATTTGCTCTTGATTACTTTAAAGTATTCAAGACAGCAGATCCTTGGCAGTAGATTTATCCAATGAAACACATCTTTTGATGTTAACCTCCATGGGTATTGATTGTGAATCCAAGTAAAATTAAATCTGTGACAATTTCAATTGGTCTTGAGGTGAGGACTTTGGATTTCTTGATGTTGACATGTGATCTATAAAGAAGTTTATAGTCTTAGATATATTCTTGAGTAAGTGTTTCAAGTATTTACCTTTTTCAAGGAAGGTTGTGTCACTTGCATCGTGCATGCTGTTGAGCCTTCCTCCCATCCTGAGACCACATTCTTCTTCATATCATCCAGCTTCTCAAATTATTTGCTTAGTTTACAGATTGAATAGGTATGAGGAAAGCACACAACCCTGATGCCCATCTTTCCTGATTTTAAGTCATGCAGTATCCTTTTGTTCGGTTCAATTGACTGCTTCTTGGTCAATGTACACAATGTACACATATATACACTTATGAACTCTAGTGACCTAGTGTGCCTAAATGCACATGGTTCGAGACCACCAGCTGCTCTGTGGGAGGAGGATAGGGAACCTCCTCCAGTGTGATTAAGTGCCTCTGAGAAAATCTGCCAGAGGGTCAGCTATGGGTCAGTTCTGACTCTATGATACACAACAACAACAAACTACTATTAATACTACAGATGCTGTACTAGAATAGTAATATAGAAAGAAATTTTACTCAGTGTGATCATGAGAGAATCTGATCCACTGAAGATTAAAGCAGAGACATATCATTGAAAATGCCAGACTAGCAGGAGATTAGGAGTCAGGTTAGGAGTGAGATTAGGAGTGAGCCTAGTCAGAAGTAGGAAGTGAACATTCTGACAAAGCTTAAAAGAAAAGATTAGTGAGAAAGAGAGAGACTTCTACATCTCCTTTGTTGACATTTCTACAGAAATGGACCTGACAAGCCCTCATGCCCATCTCGTTTTGGAAGTAGGGTAATAGAGGTTGACGGAGGTTCACAGCTTTGGTTGAGCCCTGGGTATGAAATCATTGCCCCAACTCCATGTAACTGAAGAAGTCACTTGCTTTTCCAGGCTATCAGGTTCTTTCAATTGAATATTTTTGTTTTCCCTTTTGAAAAATCTTATTCATTCATTGGTATGTCATTGATTTTTTTTTTATTTAATCCTCTTGCTCATTGGAATTGTGATGGATGGACATTTGTATGAAAGCACAACAGATGCACTTCTGACCTGCAAATCTAGGCTAAAATTGAATACACAACTGACTACAGAATGTCTTAATAGCCAGCATGTCTTTCTCCTCTCTAAAATTGTCAACTCTTACTCTTATTATAAGTGTTGGTCATTTAGTTGTTGTTGTGTACCATAGACTAGAAACCGACTCATAGCTGATCCTCTGGCAGATTTTCAGAGGCAGTTAATCACAGGGGAGGAGATTATCCATCCTTCTCCCATGGAACAGCTGGTGGCCTCGAACTGTGTGCTTTCAGGGTGGATTGAAGCCAGGTTGTTGTACTAGGCCACCAGTGCTCCCTTCATTTAGTTAGTTCTAGATAAAAATTTGATATTTAGTGAAAAAATGTATCTGAAATCAATGAGTATGCATAAACCAAAATGCCTGTTTATTTCTTATTAGCTTATTTTTCACATGTTTCTGTATTTAAAATCTAGAATAGTTCTGGCCATAAGGAGAATTGACACCTTTGAGCTGTGGTACTGGAGAAGAGTATTGAATGTTCCATGGACTGCCAAGAAAACAAACAGATCCATCCTAGAGAGGGTTAAACCAGGCTGCTCCTTGGAGGCAAGGATTCTGGGGCTTCGTCTGACATACTTTGGACATGTTGTAAGGAGAGACAGGTCCTTGGAGAGGGACATCATGCTTGGTAGGGTAGAGGGACAGCGCAGGAGGGGAAGACCCTCTATGAGGTGGATTGATTCAGTGACTGGGGTAATTGGGATGGGTGTGTCAGAGGCAATGAGATTGGCACAGGATAGAGCAGGGTTTAGGGCTGTTGTACATAGGGTCGCTATGAGTCGCAAACAACTAGAGGGCACATAACAACAACATGCATTATAATTCTTCCCTTTGCTTTGGCTTCTCCGTCTCCAGTGCAATATTTAGAATTCTTCTGACATCCATCTTGGTTTTCTCTTCCTCCTTTGTCTTTGTAACAACTTTTGCATTCGTCCTGGATGATATTCTTGATATCCTCCCACAGCTCATCCAGTCTTTGCTCATTAATGTCCAAGGCCTCAAACCTGTTCCTGAGATGGTTTTGAAATTCAGGTGAGATCCACTCAAAGTCAAATTTTTGTTCCTGTGAACTTGATTTCATTTTCCTCAGCTTCAGCTTGAACTTACAAATGATAGCTGGTAGTCTGTTTCACAGTCAGTACCTGGCCTAGTTTTCACAACTGATATTGAGCTTCTCCAGCAATTCTTTACACAGATGTAATCGATCTGATTCCTATGCATACCATCAGATGAAATCCATGTGTATAGTCTGCGCTTGTGCTTTTTACGAAATATTTTTGCAATGAATAAGTCACTGACTGTGCAAAATTCTATCATTCTATCTCCAGCTTCATTCCTGTCACCAAGCCCATGTTTTCCAAATGCTGATCCTTCTTCTCTATTCTCAACTTTGGCATTCCAGTCACTCATTATTATTAATGCATCTTGATTGCATATTCAATCAATTTCTGACTGAAAAGGAAATCTGACATAGTGTGGAAATTCTCAAACAATATCATTGATATCACATTCAAGCAAGATTCTGCTGAAGATTATCCAAAAACAACCAGAACTGCCTGAAGTACAGGCTGGATTTAGAAGAGGCTGTAGCACTAGGAATATTATAGCTAATGTCAGATGGATCTTGGCTGAAAGCAGGGAATACCAGAAGAATGTCTATCTGTGTTTCATTGACTGTGCAAAGACATTTGACTGTGTGGATCACAACAAACTGTGGCTAACTGTGAGAAGAATGGGAATCCCAGAACACTTGATTGTGTTTATGCGAACCTTACGCTTGGACCAGGAGGAAGGAAACGCTGCATGATTCAAAATTGGGAAAGGTGCATATCAAGAATGCGTTCTGCCTCCATATTTTTAAAATCTATATGTGGAACAGAAGATCCTGGAGGCTGGGCTCTATGAGAAAATGTGTGGCATCAGGATTGGAATTAGGCTCATCAACATTCTATGTTATGGAGATAGCACAACCCTGCTTGATGAAACTGAGGAAGACCTGAAGCGCTTGCTGTGGAGGGTCAAGGACTGCAACCTTCAATATGGATTGAAGCTCAACATCAAGAAAGCAAAGATTCTCACCACTGGGCTGATTGGCAGAATCATAATGGATAATTAAGAGATTGAGACTGTTGATAGCTTCAGTTTACTTGCCTCCACAATCAACACTCTTGGTACAGCAGCCAGGATATTAAAAGACAAATTGCATTAGGAAAATCTGCTGTCAGAGACCTCTCCAAAGTACTGAGTAGCAATGATGTCAGTATGGAGACTAAGGTGCGCCAGATACAAGCCATACTCTTTGCAATTACTTGCTATGCATCAGAGAGCTGGACAATGACTGGGGATGATAGAAGGAGAGTTGATGCCTTTGAGCTTTGGCGTTGGAGAAGAGTGTTGAATATACCATGGACTGCTAGGAGAACAAACAGGTTCATTCTGGAGAGGGTGAAGCCAGGATGCTCCTTGGATACAAGGATTCTGAAGCTCCATCTGACATACTTCCAACATGTTGCAAGGAGAGATTTTCCTTGGAGAGGGACGTCATGCTTGGAAGGGTGGAGGGACGGTGCAGGAGAGGAAGATTCATGATGAGATGGATTGATTCTGTCACTGGGGTAATGGGAATGGGTGTGTCAGAGACAATAAGATTGGCAAGGAATGGAGCAGGGTTTAAGGCTGTTGTACATAGGGTTGCTATGAGTCACAAGTGACTCGATGGCACATAACAACAACAACAATAACATGCATTATAATATAATGTCCGTAATTTTCCAATAAACAGACACTGCCCTGTATGTGCTCACTAAGTTGTGCCAAGAAATCTGGAAGACAGACAACTGGAAAAGATTGATATTTGTTCCCATTCCAAAGAAAAGTGACCCAAAAGAGTGTGGAAATTATCGAACAATATCATTACTATCACATGCAAGCAAGGTTCTGCTGAAAATTATGCAAAAACGTTTGAAACAATATGTCAACAGAAAACTGCCAGATGTGCAGGCTGGATTTAAAAGAGGTCGTGGTACTAGGGATAGTATAGCTAATGATAGATGGATCTTGGCAGAAAACAGAGAATACCAGAAGAATGTCTATCTATGTTTCATTGACTATGCAAAGGCTTTTGTCTGTGTGGATCACAACAAGCTATGGCTGACTCTGAGAAGAATAGGAATCCCAGAACATTTGATTGTGCTAATGCAAAACCTATACTTAGACCAAGAGGCAGTCATCAGAACAGAGCAGGGAGACACTGGATGGTTCAAAATCAAGAAGGAGGTCTGTCAGGGATGTAATCTGTCTCCATACCTTTTCAATCTCTATGCAGAACAGATCATCTGAGATGCTGGGCTGTACAAGGAGGAATGTGGCATCAGGATTGGTGGAAGAATCATCAATAACCGGCATTATGCGGATGACACAACCCTGCTTGCTGAAACAGAAGAGGACCTGAAGCACTTGCTTCAAAGTCAAGGACTGCAGCCTTCAATATGGATTGAAGCTCAACATCAAGAAAACAAAGATTCTCAACACTAGGCCAATTGGCAGCATTAGTATGGATGGTGAAGAGATTGAGATAGTTGACAGTTTTCGTTTACTTGGTTCCACAGTCAACACTCTTGGTAACAGCAGCCAGGAAATCAAGAGACAAATTGCACTGGGAAAGTCAGCTGTGAGGGACCTCTCAAGAGTACTGAAGAGCAACGACATCAGGCTGGAGACTAAGATGCGCCTGATCTGGGCTATAGTCTTCACAATTAGGTGTTATGCATTGCAGAGTTGGACAGTGAATAGGAATGATAGAAAAGAATTTATGCCTTTGAGCTGTGGTGCTGGGAAAGAGCGTTGGATATACCATGGACTGCTAGGAGAAAAAACAGGTTTGTCCTACAGAGGGTGAAGCCAGAATGCTCCTTGGAGTCAAAGATTCTGAAGCTTCGTCTGACATACTTTGGGCATGTCGCAAGGAGGGACTGATCCTTGGAGAGGGACATCATGTTTGGAAGAGTGGAGGGATGGTGCAGGAGAGGAAAACCTTTGATAAGATGGATGGATTCTGTGAGTGGAATGGTGGGAATGAGTGTGTTTGAGATGGTGATGTTGGCACGGGATAGAACAGCATTTAGGGCTCTTGTACATAGGGCCACTTTGAGTCACAAGCGACCTGATGGTAAATAACAATTTTCCAATCTAGTGCACATGTTTTTTAAAAGCTGCAAGTAATCTTAATAATAAATTTTATTTAACCTATGTACACAGAATATTATTTCAGCGTGTGATCTGGATAAAAAATATTGATATATTTTCTATTCTCTTTTTAAATAAAATTTTTTTAATCTAATATGTTGTTGTTATGTGCCATCATCTTATAATTATAACATACTTTAACTTGTCTCAATCACATTTGGAGTGCTCAATTGCCACAGGCAGCTAGTGGTTACTGTATTGAACAGTAAATCAAGAGACTATAAAATAGTAAAATGCTTGACTAAAGATGTTATCATTTTCAATTTTCAAAAATACTGTTTAAAAGAAGAAAAGACTAGCTTTAAAAGTGCTTAAGAGAAAGAGCAAATGAGTGGACTCATGTGCCAATGCCCTAATATAAGAACTCTGCAGCTATAATAGCTAGTGAGCTGATGTTATGTACTGATCATATGCTAAAATCCATAGTAGGTGGGCGCAGAGAACTTTGTTACCACTGTACTGCAGTTGTATTTGTGTGGGCAGCTCCTCAAAGAGTGCTATCTCTTAAGTCTAATCATCAACACAAATCATCTTTCTTTTAAAAAAATTTTTTTTAAAGATAACTACCCAAGAACTGACATATAGGTGGTGACATTTACAAAGACCTAATGTTTACCTGTCTAGGAGGAAGTGCAGCGAGGGTGCTCCTTAGAGGCAAGGACGATGAAACTTCATCTCATATACCTTGGGCATGTTCCCAGGAGGGAACAGTCCTTGGAAAAAGACATCATGCTGGATCAGTATAAGAGAGGAAGACCCTCACCAAGATGGACTGACATAGTTACTGGAACAGTGGGCTCCAGCCTGAGATTGTGAGGATGGCACAGGATCAGGAAAGGGTCCGGTCTGTTGTTCATCCCTGGTGGTCTAGTGGTTAGGACTTGGCAAGCTCAGGTCTGTTTTTCATTGGGTCACTGTAAGTCATAGTGGACTCAACAGAATCTGATTATCAAGAAGCCCTGATGTTACACTGGTTAAAAGAGATGAGCTACTCTTTTAATGCAAGGATTTCAGCATTAAGATGTCATTATTACCTTGAAGACAACATCAGATTCTGCAATAATCACCATCAATACAGGATTACTTGTGCTTATGCACCAGTCTGTAGTGAACAATTTCACATTTTATTTTTAATCACATCAAAAGTTCTGCTTTAGCATTAACTATTCTCTGTCTCTCTACCAACCCTACATTGATGAGAAGAGTCCTGCTGGCACAGTGTTTAAGCACTTAGATGCTAATTGAAAGATCTAATTCAAGTTTACCTGTAAGTTCTGTAGGAAAAAGATATGTTACACAGTATTTTTCTAAATCTCTCATGTTATATAGTGCTTTTCTAAATGCTCATGAGTGCTGCATAGTATTCCATCATGTGAACGTACCACAGTGTCTCAATCCATTCATTTGTTGATGGACATGAACCTTATGCTGAACAAATTAAGTCAGGCTCATAAGGACAGTACTGCATAAGATCATTACTATAAAAATAGAAAGATAACTGGAAGGATGTGTATAATTATCCAAAGAGGAAAGGGGGCTGGAGGGGCTAAAGGTAAGGAGGGGGGAAATCATGAGGTCACAGAGTTTGGTAGGTGGAGAGAGAGGATGAGGGAATTATGAAAGATCCAGTGGGCATCTTAAAAATGAGGTGATAATGGCCATAGATCAATAGTGTTTAATTTTATAAGACATGATGTATGGGAATGATCATATGAAACACGATCTGAATGAAAGAATGTGTGAAACAGAATGAATGAAATACCTTGTATACAAATTTTTATTGCAAACTTAAAGTGCTTGCTACAGAAGATCAAGGATTGTAGTCTCAAATATGGATTGAAGCTCAATGTCAAGAAAACAAAGATTCTCACCACTGGACCAATTAGCATCACCATGAGACATAGTGAAAAGACTGAGATTGTTAACAGCTTTAGTTTGCTTGGCTCCACAATCAACACTCTTGGTACCAGCAGCCAGAAAATCAAAAGATTAATTGAATTGGGAAACTTTGCTGTCAGGGATCTCTCCAGAGTACTGAAGAGCAACAAAGTCAGTTTGGGGACTAAGGTGCACCTGATCCAGGCTATACATAGTCTCTGCAATTACTTCCTATGCGTCGGAAAGCTTGACAATGTCTAGGGTTGATAGGAAAATTGATGCCTGTGAGCTGTGGTTCAGGAGAAGAATATTGAATATACCATGGAATATTGAATATACCATGCTAGGAGAACAAACAGATTTGATCTAGAGAGAGTGGAACCAGGCTGCTCCTTGGAGGCAAGGATTCTGGAGCTTCATCTCACATACTTTGGACATGTTGCAAGGAGGAACCAGTCCTTATAGAAGGACATCATGCTTGGGAGTGTGGAGGGACAGTGCAAGAGAGAAAGACCCTCAATGAGATGGATTGATTCCGTGACCGGGGTAATGGGGGTAGGTGTATCAGAAGCAGTAAGATGTGCTCAAGATAGATCAGGGTTTAGGGCTGTTGTACGCAGGTGACTCAACAGTATATAATAAGAGCAACAAAAAATATAAAATGAATATAATTTTTTGGCAATCTGCTTCTGGAAGAGATGTACAATCTTGGAACCCTGTAGGAGAATTCTGTCCAGTACAATAGTGTTGTTGTGATTTGGAATCTACATATTAGCAATGAGGAAGAGGGTTTTGGTTTGGGCTGTTTGAGATATAATTTTTAACACCTGGAAACTGAAAATTTCTGAGGTTCATAATGCACAATTAGCTTTCAGATCTTTTTCTTCTGTCATCAAACACTACTCCATTTGCAACATTTCCCTTCAAACATGCTTTCACTATTTGTTTGATTTTACTTTACCCATCTAAAGCTGTACATTAGAAAGGCAGGTATGGCTTTCTTAGAATTACAGAGATCCAAGTGAAGGCTCTTCATTTTCTGCCCCGAACAGCCTTAGCCATCTTCATACTGACCTTTACAATAAATCTGTCCTTCCTTCTCCTCCAGTTTCATTTTTAGCATCATTCTTTCTGGGATTCCATCTCCAGGGGACTCTGGGTAACATATAGAGGTTGTTGTGGAAATCAACAAGCAGTTGGGGATAGAGGCCCAGGATGGAAACAATCTGAAGGAAAGGGGCAAAGTGGGAGCAACTCCCCAGCACTTTGCACTATAGAGAGGTCAAAATGTGTGCTACAAATCAAATTTGTCCTTGGCTGGATCCACAATTATAAGATACCTGAGCCCAAGGGCTTTAGAGCATCTGTCTGCCATTTGAGCATAGAACAAGCTGCCTGGATATTGAGACTGGTCCTCCAATTAGCAACAATTGAGCTCAGGATGAGAGCTGTGCTATCCATTTTCCTCTCCTCAATTTTGTTATTCTAGCAGCTGTCATCACCATTCACATCCACTCACAGACTGTACAGAGTAAAGGAGCTCCATTCAAGTTTTGTCTCCAGATTAACTTTGCAGCCCAGCTAATGTGAATTTATGGGAACGATGGTAAATAGAAATGCTAGCTGCACTCCCACTTCTCGTGGGATGTTAGTAGATATTTACATTTAGAAGTTTAACACATCCTGGCCTTAATCCAATATTCTCTAACATTCTCTAAACAGCTCCAGTTTTCTAAATCCTATGGTTAACATGTATAAAGAGAGGACCAAAGGGGAAAAAAACATTAGGAAGTAGTTATAAATATAAACCACCTTTTAAAATCTACACAGCGATTTTGTTAGTAAATTCAGAGAGTTGTATATACTAGTGCTAAATTTTTGCCTATAGGCTTAGAAACTAACAGAAGCATGCAGGGAAATAATATTCTTTTGGGGTTTTTTCCCCACTCCCTCTAATTTTTGTATTAAGAAGACAAGGAGACTAACCAAGATCCAAATGCAGTTAAAATTGTATCACATTTTAGAAACAACCACCAGTATAGTATATACATAAAGCAAAATAAAAAATCAACTTCTCTTGGCATATCAGTTTGTATTTCAGCCTTTTCCTTAAATGAGCATGGACCATTAAACTAAATAGCTGCGGATTAATTATTACTATTTAAAGTAGGAAAGAGCTCTGATGGTGGTGCAGTCTGTGATGTGTTAGACTTCTAACTGAAAGAGCAGCAGTTCAAATCTACCAGCAGTTTCTCTGGCATGAGATGGACAGTATAGCACTGGTTTGTGCATTGCTGTACAGAGGCAATTCATGATTGCTGTGATGCTAAACACTGTGACACGGATGTGCCAAATGTGATAATAGTTACTCATTGTGGACAGTGTTTGGTGGAGCTTTCCGTTTAAAACAAGCTTGGAAGCAAGAGTGTCATCCATTTCCAAAATAGCTTGCCTCCAGAAACTCTATGAACATGGAGAAACAACCAAAGTCATACAAGTGTCAGTCCTTTTGTTCATAGGGTCGCTATGAGCCATCTATGACTCAATGCCACTTAAAAACAAACAACAACACAGGAATCCAGAATTAAGGTTGCATAGAGAAGTATACTCGGGGTGGGGGGTGGGGGGAAGGGACGTGGGAATTGTATACTAATGAAGGATTTTTTTTTCTCTCTTCAGAGGGGGAAGCGAGCTGGTGGGGAGGGGTGGGCAGGGAGAAAATTGCGGCAATGAATGAATGAAAATCCAAAACCTCTGTGAAAAAAAAAATTTAAAAATTTTTTAAAAAAAACAAGCAACAACAATGCCACTTGTTATAAAACAGGACTGACATTGAGGGTTGGGAGAAAACTAAGGAAAGAAAGAATAAATAATGAACACTGCATTGGAACAGATGAGGATAAGAATTGTTTAAAAGAAATATATGATTAGCTATTATTTGCATGACAACAGCTCAGAATAAAAGGTACACAGCAAAGTGGACTGAGGTTGAGGGGAAGGAGGAATGAATGGAGGAAAATCAAGTTTTCTGTAAACTTTCATGAAAATCACAATAAAATAATTGTTGGTGTTGTTGTTGATTGCCATTGAGCACGACTCATAGCAACCCTATGAATAAAAGGTCTGAAGCCTTTCTATAACTATAGTCATTTATTAAAGTTCTTAAAGTCTCCTGAGGCATGCATATA
>NW_006399890.1:5497627-5526825 GCF_000299155.1 Elephantulus edwardii | reverse complement strand
AATTTAGTTTTTTTCTAAGATAGACAAAGTATTTCCTCATCAAGATTATTTTATTCGAAGGTCTTTGTTTATCTATATGTTGTTGTTGTATATCATAGAGCTGGAATTGACTCATAGTGACCCTCCCACAGGTTTTCAGAGGCAGTTAATCACACAGAAGGAGATTGCCCATCCTTCTAAAATTTAAAATCAACTTGTCAATTTTTGCCGAAAAACTCTTGTTGGCATTTCGTGCTGTTGCATTGACCCTATTGGACAAACTGGGGAGAATTGGCATCTAAAGTATATCGGACTTACAATCTATGAGTAAGCACGGGTATCGCTTAATTTTTTTTTTTACGTCTTTATCTTAATCTAGTTATGTTTTGACATTTTCAGAGTAGAGTTGCAACACACCTTTTGCTAAATGTGTTCCTAAATATTTTCACATTGTTCAAGCGCCAGCAAGTGGAATTTGTAAAATTTTGCTTTCTGAACATTTACCTGAGACGAAGGAGTCAGAGTATCCAAAAGGTCCTTGAGCTCACTGAATGGTTCATCTTTCACAAAGGCCTTCTTACTCTCCTACAAAGCACCAGGGCCACTTTCTACCTAACCTCCTTGGCCTATTTCTCTCCATCATCTGTAGCTAAATCCCTTCTGGGCACAAAATTCTCCTGACCCAGCCTCCTTCCTCCAGTTTGCTGCCAGCTGCTTGAGTTTTCTGTTTAGTTTTGTTTTTGTTTGGTGGGAGGGAATGCACAGAAATCCTCAGGTCAGATGAAAAAGATTAAAAAAAAGTGCAGTAAGAAAATAGAGTGTTCACGTAAACATATCCCACCGCCTTAATGTGTGCACGCTGGATGTGTGTAATCAAATTAGAAAACGGCCCCTGTTAGTCCTTATGCATTTTGTGGAGATAGTCTATTCACCATGGCAAGCAGGCCCGACAACATCCTTTTGCTCCCTCCATTCATTATGGAAATGATTTAATTATATACTTGTGTATGTGTACTACACTTCTAAAAGCTAGGTAGAGTAAAACAAAGCACTGAAAGGTAAATCAGAATCACGGTGCCTTGAGTTTAAATTTCAAAACCCAAGACAGGTTTTTTAAAAAAAATATTTTCTTTGCAGATTATTTTTCTACTAAATCAAAATGGACCAACTGGCAAATCAGGACAGATGGTGAAGAGATTGATATTGTTCACAGCTTTAGTTTGCTTGGCTCCACAGTCAACACTCTCAGCACCAGTAGTCAGGAAATTAAAAGACGCATTGCCATGGGAAAGTCTGCTGTTAGGGACCTCTCCAAAGTACTGAAGAGCAATGGTGTCTCTCTGGAGACTAAGGTGCATCTGATACAGGCCATGGTCTTTGCTATCATTTGTTATGCATCAGAGAGTTGGATAATGACTAAGGAGGATAGAAGGAGAATTGATGCCTTTGAGCTGTGGTGCTGGAGAAAGAAGAGTATTGAGGGTACCATGGACTGCTAGGAAAACAAACAGATTCATCCTGGAACAGGTCAAACCGGGCTGCTCCTTGGAGGCAAGGATTCTAAGGCTCTGTCTAACATACTTTGGACATGTTGCAAGGAGGGACAGGTCCTTGGAGAGGTACATCATGCTTAGTAGGGTGAAGGGACAGCGCAGAAGGGGAAGGCCCTCTTTGAGGTGGATTGATTCAGTGACTGGGGTAATCGGGATGGATGTATCAGAGATGGTGCGATTGGCACAGGACAGAGCAGAGTTTAGGGCGGTTGTACATAGGGTCGCCATGAGTCACAAGTGACTCGACAGCACATAACAACAATAACAACAACATAGTACACTACAGTGTTGAATTGCTAAGGGGAAACAGTAAAAATTGCACAAGTTCTCTCTGTATAATTTCTTAAAACTACATAGTTTTAACAACTATGAGTTATCGTTTCACCCCAGTCAGAATATCAAAATTTAACAGAACAGCAAGCAACAAATGCTGGTGAGGTTGTGGAGAAACTGTTGGTGGGAGTGTAAAATGGTGCAACCCCTGTGGAAAGCAGTATGGCGCTTTCTCAAAAAGTTGCAAATAGAGATACCATTTCACCCAGCAATTCCACTACTGGGAATATACCCCAAAGAGACCATAACTGACATTCAAGCAGATATATGCACACCCATGTTTATTGTGGCTTTGTTCACAATAGCAAGGAGTTGGAAACAACCTACATGTCCATCAACAAACAAATGGATAGACAAGCTGTGGTATATTCACACAATGGAATACTATGCTGCATTGAAAAACAAGGAACTCATGCAATATTATTCAAAATGGGTGACTCTGGAGGACATTATGCTGAGTGAAGTATCTCAGTCACAAAAGGACAAATACTGCATGGTGCCACTGCTGTAAAACAAGACTGACCTTGGGGTTGGGGAGAGACTGAGAAAGATGGGTTCAATAATGTATACTGCATTGAAACATATAAGAGAGAAAACTGTTTAAAAGGGATATGTGATTAGGTATCTTTGTCATGACAGGAGCCTAGAGCAAAGGCTACATGGTAGAGTGGACCTGGGGGAGAGATTGTAAAAACAATGAAAGAATTTATCTTTTACTTTTCCAAGAGGGTAGTGTACTGGGGGGAAGGTTGGGAGGGGAGAAAAGTGCAACAATGAATGAATGTAAATCCAAAGTCTCTGTAAATTTTTACTGAAATTAATAAAAATTTTTTAAAGTGTACATAAAAAAAGAAGAAAAAAAAACCCCTACATTGTTTTGTTATTTTATTCTATCAAGTTGACCATGGCTCATAGCAACCCTACACACAAAAGCTCTGAACCTTGCTCTCCTGAGCCAATCTCACTGTCTGACGTACCTACTCTCATTACTCCTTACTGCATAAATCCATCTTATCCAGTATCTTCCTCTCCTACATTATCCCTCAACCCTTCCAAACATGATATCCTTATCCAAAGACTGGTCACTAGTGGCTGTCTGTCCAAAGTATATGAGATGGAGCCTCAAAATCCTTACCTCCCAGAAGCAGTTTGGTTTCACCCTCTCCAAGATAGACCTTTGCTTTGTCTTGGAAGTCCATGGTATGTTTAATACTCTTCTCCAGCACCACAGCTCAAAGGCATCAATTCTTCTTCTGTCATCTTTATTATTGTCCAGCTCTCTGATGCATAGCAAGTAATTGTGAAAACTATGGCCTGGCTCAGGCATACCTTAGTCTATAGACTGACCCCTTGCTCTTCAGCACTCTGGAGAAGTCCCAGGCAACTGATTTTTCTAATTTTTCTTTTTATTTTCTGACTGTTGGTGCCAAGAGTGTTGATAGTGGAGCCAAGAAACCTGAAATTGTTAACAAAAATCTCAATCTCTTCTCCATCCATCATGATTCTATCAACTGGCCCAGTAGTGAGACTCTTCATTTTCTTGATGTTGATCTTCAATCCACATTGCAGCCTACAGTCCTTGACCCTCTGCAGCAAATGCTTCAGACCCTCCTCAGTTTCATCTAGGTTGTGTCATCTCCATAACACAAGTTGTTGAGTCTTCCTCCAATCCTGATGCCACATTCATCTTCATCAAAAGATCCAGCCTCTTGAGTGATCTGTTCTGCATATAAACTAAGTATAGAGACAATACACATCCCTGATGCACTCCTTTCCTGATTTTGAACCATGCAATGTTTCTTGCTCTGTTCTGATGACTGCCAAGTATAGGTTTCTCATGAACACAATCAGGTGTTCTGAGATTTCCATTCTTCTCAAGGTTAGTGATAATTTTTTGTGATCCACACAGTCAAATGCCTTTACTTAGTCAATGAAACACAGATAGACATCCCTCTGGTACTCTCTGCTTTCAGCCAAGATCCATCTGACATTGGCAATGATGTCCCTAGTGCCATGGCCTCTACTGAACCCAGCTTATATTTTTGGAAGTTCTCTGTCAATGTACTATTATGAACCTGTAAATATCTTAAAAGAAAAAGATTGGATTTTTTTCTGATCAATATGTATGTGGGTTTACTTCTGGAACAGCTCCATTCATTCATGTGTTTATTTTTCTCACCAAGACCATGATGTCTAGATTACTGTGGCTTTAAAAGAAGTTTTAAATAAGGTAGCATTCTATCTCAAAATTTTAGTTCTAGTACAAAACTTAGGAGGCTCAGGTGGCCTAGTGGCAAGAAGTGCCCTGCAACCCTGAAGGTACACAGTTCAAGCTACCAGTTGCACCACAGGAGGATAGGCAGTGTGATTAACTGCCCCTGAAAACCTGCCAGAGGGTCAGTTATGGGTAGGTTCCAACTCTATGGTACACAGCAACAGCTTAAAACATAGAATCAGTAAATACATTTCTACAAGAAGAATAACCCTGCTTTGATTTTGATTGGTATTGTGCTGAATCTATCGATCTGCTTGGGCATAATTGACATTTTCACAGTGTTCTTTCAACCCTTGCAACTGCTATATTTCTCCACTTATTTAGGTCTTCTTTGATTTCTTTGATAATATTTTTGTAGCTTTCAACACACAGATCCTGATGTCATTAGATACATACCTTAGCTTTTCATACATGTGCTATTTTAAATGGTACTCATTTGGAAATTTGTATTTCCTATTGTTTGTTGCTGCTATATAAAAATGCAATTCTATTTTTTACACTACTAAATCTTGCTAAATTTCTGAATTCTATGAAAAATCCAGTTTTGCACGTTCCTTGGGAATTTTTCCATAGATAACAATGGTGTCTGCTGTTAGAGACAGTTATTTCCAGTTTTGTCTATTTTAAAAGATGAGCTCCAAGAATGCCCTTTTTGCTCACTTAATGAGCACTTAATTTTACACCCCGAAGGAAGATACACATTTTAAAGCCTGGTTCAGCACCTCCTATGATTTTCAAAGAGTTTTTCAGTTCTCAAATGCCAGTACCATAGGATGTCCCATTCCTCTTTGCCGTATGATAAATACCTCTTCTTGACTGCAAGGTGGAATTAAGATACCTTCCTACTCACAGATACTGTAACTTTTTGTGTCGAGGTAAGATTAGCTTAAACCTACAACCTATATTTTGTGTAAAATCCTTTACTTTTACATACCAACTCCAAACGATTTCTACAAATCTTCTATTATTTCCTGAAGTAGATGATAGAGGAAGAAATAAGCAGAGAAATTCAAGGTTTACAGTCTTTGTAATCTCTGACTTCTAGTCTGGCTTCCAATTATGAATAATTCAGACAATGAATCACTTTCACTTTTTTATGTACAATGTCTCTTCTCCATAACACATCAATCCAGTTAACTCAGAGTCTTCCTAGGTTTTCAATAAAAGAGAACTAAGTAAAACAAAGCACTTTCACAAAGCCTTTGAGTGTATAGACAGCAAGTTTGGTGAAACAAAGATTTATGTTGCAAATACACTAATACATAAGATTTTTAAATTAGCTATCTATGCTTCTAAAAGTCCACTTGACTTTTTGTAATGGCCAGACAATCCTACATAGCATATTACTTTCCTTTGTTTATTGTCCTTTCGTCCTATTCCAAATCGTATCTATCCTACATGACCATGCCTTTGCCACCAAATTATTCTATATTAAGCATATCTGGATATATGCTACTCTAATTCAAATGACCTAGGCCCTGCTAGTGTTGTGAGTGGTCTAACGGGCCATTAATCTAAAGGTTGGCAGTTCAAATCCACTGGGAGCTCCTCAGGAGAAAGCTAGGCAGTCTCCTCCTTGTAAAGATTTTTATAGCCTTGGAAACTCAGTGGAGGGTTGCAATGAGTTGGAATGACTTGATGACAGTGGGTGAGCAATAGAATAGAGTTAACTCCATAGTCTTTTTACTTACTAATTATTCTTGCTCTTGTTATGAAGGTTAACTTTGATTAGATTCTTCAAAACAGGATTTGATAGCAATTGGCAAACAGGGTGGCCTTAGCAAAATGCCACTAATATCTGTGATTCTTTGGCAACGATGTTTCAGTTTTTCTAAGACACATAAACTCTACACTTATTTGTATTTCTGTTTAATCCTACTGTCACAGGCTTTTCCAAATAGTGGCCCATGTTTGGGAAACTACACCAAGGACATAAACTAATAACAACAACAATAAAAAAATCCTTCCCTTTCTCGAAATTTAACATCTTTTATGACCTATTGTAGGTTAAAATGAGATTGCCTTATGTTCTAATCTTTTCTTTCCCTTAATCTCCTCCTGTGGGATATGCTCTCTCTGAAACCCCACTGGAAGATCAGCTTAAGTTCGTTCCAACCAGATGGTACATAAGAATAACATATATGCTAATCTTTTGCTCTCTTTTCTCTTTCACTATTAGTTAATATGAGGTAAAAATCTGAAAAATGCGTATAGAGATATGAAATATGGAATATAACTGATTGTATGGGGGTGTATGTATGTATGTGTGCATGTGTCTTATATCTGTGAGAGAAAAACAGTTACAGTACAGCCTTAAAGATATGCTTATTAGCATAATTAATATTTGCAAAGAGATAGTTCCTTTATGGAATTAGAAATACATTTAAAGGGTCATTTTATTCCAAATGCTACAAGCCAAGTTTCTATGAACTGTTCAGTTCATGAATTAAAGTGATTAAGCCCGTAACTATTACCAACTATAACAATCAAAATGTCATGGCAACTGATGATTCTCTAGCTGAAATTCAGAGCTTGGGGGTATGAAATTATTTTCCATTAAATAATAATCATTCTTCTCCTAAAATCTTAGTCTCATGTTCCTTAAAATTAAGTGCTTTCCTAAACTTTGTTTAAAAGCTTTTCCACCAATTCCAGTTCCCAGAACCAAAAATGCTTGTCTAATAATCAGAAATCCTAATAAAGTTATATATAATTCAAGAACCGTTTGCATTTGTTTTGTTTTGTGGAGGTTTTATGTTGACTTTTCCTCCCAATATGATGGGAGCAAGTGGGTCAGGTAATCCTTCTTCAAGTTACTAAAGCCATTTTAACAAAAAAAAAAGCCTGTCAAATGTTAGTCCCTCTGTTGGATTCAATTACACGCCCAAGGTTTTGGGGGAGGGTTCCTTTATTTTTTTTAATATTTTTTTTTATTTTATACTGGTTTGCTTACAAAGTTTGTATACATTGTTTTTCACATTGGATCTTTCCAATTTCCTTTACCCATCTTCTTCAACCCATCAAATTGTGGGACTCTATGACTGCTCTCTGCCCATCCTCCCCCCTCTGCTCCTTCCCTCCCCTCCTTGGATCTTCAGACATGCTTTACTACTTATCTTTCTTTTTCTACAATAATAGTCATATACAGTATTTGTCTTTATGGGACTGAGCTAGTTCACTCCGCATAATGCTCTTCCATCCCTCCCAAGTTAGGTTGTTGTTGTTATGTGCCATCGAGTTGCTTGCGACTCATAGTGACCCTATGTACAACAGCCCTAAACTCTGTTCTGTCCTGTGCCAATGGCACTGTCTCCGATACATCCATCCTGATTACCCCAGTCACTGAATCAATCCACCTCATAGAGGGCCATCCCCTCCTGCACTAACCCTCCACCCTACTAAGCATGATGTCCCTCTCCAAGGACCTCTCCCTCCTTTCAACATGTCCAAAGTATGTTAGACGGAGCCTCAGAATCCTTGCCTCAAAGGAGCAGCCTGGTTTGACCCTTTCCAGGATGAATCTGTTTGTTTTCCTTGCAGTCCATGGTACCCTCAGTACTCTTCTCCAGCACCACAGCTCAAAGGCATCAATTCTCCTTCTATCCTCCTTAGTCATTGTCCAACTCTCTGATAAAATGATAGCAAAGACCATGGCCTGTATCAGACGCACCTTAGTCTCCAGAGAGACACCATTGCTCTTCAGTACTTTGGAGTGGTCCCTAACAGCAGACTTTCCCATGGCAATACGTCTTTTAATTTCCTGACTACTGGTGCTCAGAGTGTTGACTGTGGAGCCAAGCAAACTAAAGCTGTGAACAATCTCAATCTCTTCACCATCCATCCTGATTCTGCCAATTGGCCCAGTGGTGAGAATCTTTGTCTTCTTGACATTGAGCCTCAATCCATATTGGAGGCTGCAGTCCTTGACCCTCTGCAGCAAATGCTCCAGGTCCTCCTCAGGTTCAGCAAGCAGGGTTGTATCATCTCCATATCGCAGATTGTTGATAGATCTTCCACCAATCTTGACCCCACATTTCTCCTCATAGAGCCCAGCCTCCTGGATAATCTGTTAGGTAGTGACTTTCAAATCATTGTTCCTGCATAGTGCATACTATTCCATGTTGTGAATGTACCACAATTTCTCAATGCATTTGATGGTGCTTGGACATTTGGCACGTTTCCAAGTTTTATTTCAGTCCACTCATCCATAAACAAAGTTGTCTGAATATACATATTAGAGTTGTTTATTAAGTTCACCTACAGTTAAATAAACACAACCAAAAATAATATTGCGATACTTATTTTCTATTGAACATAACAGATAAATAAGAAAATTTAGCCAGACCCAATATACAGTGTTGTCTGGATGTTGTTATGTACCCTTAAGTTGGAACCTACCAATAGCTGACCCTCCGGGGGGGGGGGTTCAAGGCAATAAACTGCACAGGAGGAGATTGCCCATGTTTTTCCTGCAGAGCAGCTGGTAGATTAGAACTATATATCTGTGCATTGGTAGTGCAGCTCCTTATCACTAGGCCACCAGAGTTCCCATTAATATAATGTTTCTGAAGATACACCCCCACTGGTCTCTCCATTTGCCATACTGTGGTGACTTACTAAGTATTTTCATGGTATGGACTATATACCACCTGTATTTCAAATACTAGTAGGTTCACCTATGGTGAAGAGGCGTCATCAGAGTTTCCAGAATAAGAAGCAGACTGGCTTTCCACTTCTCAAATAATAGGCCTTGGGAAGCCCCATGAACTTCAGGAAAATGATGTCCAACATAGTGTTGGCAGATGAGCCCCTCCAGTTAGAAAGTGCTCAAAATTAGACCAGGACTAGCCAGCCAGCTATTTACTGTGCTTACCTGCATGTGTTTCTGTAGAAATATTTTTAAAGCTGGCAACATTAAAGCCCTATCATGAGCCTTAAGGATAATTGAGAACATTAAGGTCCCTAAAAATGGCTACATCTGGAAAAGAAAAAAAAAAAAAAAAACCACCCAACACCAAAATCAGACCAGGAAAGAGAGATGAATATAGTGATCATGAGGATACAGGTGAGTGGAGACCTTCTCAAGTATAATTACAGCATTTATAAAACTGAAAACACACCTACTGAGACATGCGGGGGATGGGACTGCGGGAAGGCCAGGCAAATGAGTGTGTCCAGTACCAGAATGTGTTACACAGAAATCTCATTTATTTGCCATTTACCATTGCAGACGCCAGCCCAACTGGTGCTGAAAAGCCATTGGAATAATCTTCCAGTTGACTGTTGTAAAGAATAATTGAATGTAACTCATCTCCTACAACATGGAGGCAGGATGATTACCATTTCAGCTGCTTCCAACACAAAATTTCTGACTCTTTAAAAATGTGAAAACGTCATTGTACCAAGTGAGCCAGAGTCCGAACCATGGCGGTGACCAAGGAGCTCTTACAGATGGAGCTGTTTGCGCTGCTCAGGATCGAGGAGAAGGCAGCAAAGAGGTGAAGAAAGCATACCAGGGGAAAGCCCTCTCCTGCCACCCAGGAAAAAAATCCAGATAATCCCAGAGCAGTTTAACTCTTTCACCAGCTTTCTCTGGCCTTGGAAGTACTGACTAATGCTGCAGCCCGGGCTGCCTATGGTAAGGTCAGGAAAGCCAAGAAGCAAGCAGAGGAGAGGACTCAGCAACTCGATGATGAAAGAATGAAGAGAGTCAGGCTTGACCTGGATGCCCGTGAGCGAGAGGCCCAGGCCCACGGGAGGGAGGAGGAGGAGGAGGAGGGACTTCTAGAGCCTCATCATGATGCCCATGCGGCAGGCAGCAGATTGTCAGAAGCTGATAGTCCAGATGCAGAAGGAGGACAAGCAGGGGCAGCCCACAGACTCTGGCTCTCGCCCCTCCAACCTTAGAGCCCATTTTTAAAACGTTACAATAAAAAAAATTTTTTTAAGAGTCTCAAAAAAAGTGAAAACATCATGGAAGTCACTAAATTAATGTTCTTCTCAGGGCACATATTAATAATTTATGTTTCTCAGTGTTGATCCTCTTCCTGAAATGGGACTGTGTTTGGACAGTGAATGCATCAGAAGTGCCTTCAAGTCCAACATTTTCGTTTCAACCTTAAAAGGGAACTGAGTAGGTATCGGACAATTAGCAGGAATTGGAGAGACTACTGTCTGGGTCCTTGCTGAGTGGACACGTAGCCATGTACCCCCTTTTGCCAGTTTGTAGCCATGGTGCTCTTTTCAGATTGCTCTGAAATAAAGCTTGCCTTTGTGTTAAAGAGTAGGGGGGGGGAACCCCAACACACACCTAGTCATCTCACCTCTAGAAGAGTGTCCTACTTATTGTTGTTGTTGCTGTTTTGTACTGTTGAGTTGGAACTGACCCATATTTTCAGAAGCAACTAAGAATAGATATCTAGAAGGAGAGGACCCTAAATGTACAATGATTAAGAGCTCAGCTAATAATTAAAAGGTTAGTAGTTCAAATCTACCCATTAGCTCCAAAGGAGAAAAAACAGAAACATACGTAGTTGAATGTTAAAAGAACAAACACGCTCTGTATACTTACAGTTTATTTGTCATGGTTCATTCATGTTACTTGGTTAGACTAAAGTGCTCAGGACAAAATATTCAGTTTTTCATGACATTAAGCAAGGGCTTACCCATGATTATTCAATAATAGTTTTCAGAATTTTTACCCCACATGCCTTTAAAGGTCTTTCTAAGGGCTGCCATTGCACATTTTGTGACAAGACCACAGAAAGATTCTACTCTGGAAGAAAAAAGTATTAAGAAAAGAAAATGCACTAAGTAAGTATTAAGAAAAAATATATACTAAGTAAGGATGGAACAAGATTCAGATATGTTTTTCACAAGATTGCTATGAAGACAGCACCTGATAACAAAAAGTACTTACGTAGGTTTAATCTACACAGTAGACTCATTCACAAGTCATTGTCTGTATCACAATAGATTAGTTTGTTTTTAAAGAGTCTCAACAAGAGTCTTTTAAAGGGTAAGATTTCCTAGTGTTTTAAAAATATGGCTCAAGGGGAGCATATCTGTTATGTAAATTCAAGAATGCTAGTAATCTAAGATGTTTGAAAAATTTTCTTTTCAAAGAGTATTGTGAGCAGCCTGTCTAACCTAATCAATTTGCAGGTACAAAGGAATTACACTATCATCTCTATCCACTAGTTTACAATTCACCAACAGCCCACCACTGGTAGCGCACTTTCAATTAACATTTTAATATTCAAAGCATACATTTCATCACTAGAAGTTACACAGACCATAGGTTATCAAATACCCAAATGTCAGGCAGAGGACTTCCTGGATTTATCAGATGTCTGCTCATTCTTTTACTCTTCCTTTAGCTCTAAAACTGGTCCATACAAAATAAAACTTACTGTTGTGGTATTGTTATATACCGTCGAGTTGGCACTAATGGCTGACCCTACATCAGGTTTTCAGAATCTGTTAATCACACGGGAAGAGATCAGCCATCTTTCTTCCACAGAGCTGTTAGTGGATTCAAACTGCCTGCCTCGGAGTTCACAGCACCACTAAGCCACCAGTATTCCCTAAAATTTCATGTTGTTGTTATGTGCCACCAAGTTGACTTATGGCTCATTGGGACCCCATGGACAATAGCTCTGAACTCTGCCCTATCTTGAACCAATTTCAATGTCTCTGACATACTGCCCCCATTGCCACACAGTCACTGTGTGAGCTGAGCTGATCTGGAGACCCAGGATGTTCAGAGGAATCAAAACACACACTCAATTGAAGTTTCTGTCTATTGGATACCATATAACACAAGATCTACTCAGTCAACAATTGAAGCCATTGCTGGAGTACCAGACAAAGAAAGTATGCTGCTGCTAAATTTAGCAACCTGAGTGCCCAGGTTCTAGGCTAGGCCCAAACCATACCTTAGGCAAAGAACCTAACAACTAACTCAGACTTTTTTCCCAACTGTAAAACAGATAATCATCACCTTCCTTGGAGATGTGAATAAATTAATTAATTGAGGTTTGGAAAAGATTGTGAAAGCAAAAAATAATATTTATAAGTGCTAAATGTTAGCTAGTTTTCAATTTCCTGGTTTAATCCCAGCGCTGTGCAACTATCACATTAGATACACTGAGAAGAAGGAAGTATTACCAATATGAATTTGATCCTTCTTTCTTAAGGTACATGAAGGCTAGCCTTGGGAACTAGAGACTATCCCAAAGAACCAGTGAATTGTCATGAGTTACTAAGGGAAAAGACTATTTGTAAGCCACCTTACTATCCTACAGCATAGCCCATTATTTTCCTGACTTGTGATTCGCAGTCATGACAGTGGAATGGTAGGGTTTGTTTCAATCTTATAGGACAGTAAATAGACAAAGGTAGGACTTGCCCCTTGCACAGGGAACTTCCTATAGTTAGAACTTACAGTTTTAAAATTACCAATCAGCTCTTTCTAGCAATCATATTCTCCAAGGAAAGAAATTGCCCAGACATGTATCTTCTTCTTCTTCTTGTTATGTGCAACTCATAGCAATCCTATGCACGCACAATAGCTCTGAATCCTGCCCTATCCTAAACCAATCTCACTGTCTCTGACACACTTACCTCCATTAACCCAGTTACTGTGTCAATCCATCTCTTCTAGGGATCCCTCTCTTGCACTGTTCCTCTACTCTTCCAAGCATAATGCCCTTCTCTACGGAATGGTTCCTCCTGGTAATATGCCCCAAGTATGTAAGAAGGAGCTTCAAAATTGTTGCCTCCAAGGAATAGCTTGGTTTGACTGTCTCTCAAAGCTGTTTGTTCGATTGGCAGTCCATAGTATGTATGTTGCATACTTCCAGCACCATAACACAAAGGCATTCATTCTTCTGTCATCCTTCTTCATTCTTCTTCTGTCATGGTCCACCTTGACAGACCATGGTCTGGGTCTGGTGCACTTTAGTCTCTAGATTGACACTGTTGCTCTTTAGCACTCTGGAGAGGTCCCTGACAGCAGATTTTCCATCAATAGGTATATAAAAGAAGAAAGAATGTATACAGGTTTTAGGTATTTTGCAAATGTAAGAAATTATTCTAACAGTTATGCTTATTCAATAAAAGTCTAAACTCCATAAAAGTGGAGCAGGGACTAAGTGCTTAGCTGCTAATCAAAAAGTGACTCTGTGGGAGGAAAAGATGGACCACCTATGTCTGTAAAGACTACAGCCGAGGGATTCCTAGAGGAAAGCTTGCTCTGTCATATAGGGTCACTGTGAATCAAAAGCAACCTAATGTCACACAGCAAGTTCTATAAGTTCCAGCATTTTCTCTGACCCTTTACAGTTGCTGTTGTTGTTGTTATGTGCCATTGGATCAGAACTCACTCATAGCTGACCCTCTAGCAGGTTTTCTGAGACTATATATCTCATGGGAGGTGACTGGCCAGTTCTCTACCATGAAGTAGCTGGTAGATTCGCACTTTGTACCTTTGGGCTAGCAGCAAAACTCCATACTAGTAGGCCACCAGAGTTCCAACCTTTACAGTTATTGTTGTTACTGTGTGCCTTTCAGTTGGAAACGACCCATAGCTGACCCTCCATCAGGGTGTTTGTTTGTTTGTTTGTTTTTTCCTCCATCAGGTTTTTAGAGGCAATTAATCACAAGGGAGAAGATTGCCCATCCTTCTGCCTTGGAACAGCTGGTGACCTTGAACTATTTGCCTTTGAGATTGTAATGCAGCTTCTTGCCACTAAGCTAACAGTGCTCCCTTAAAAGTTGTTGTTATGTGCCATCAGGTTACCTGCAATTCATAGCGACCTTATGTACAGCATCCCTAAACCCTGCTCTATCTTGTCTCAATATTACTGTCTCTGACACACCTACTCCCATTACCCCAGTCACTGACTCAATCTATCTCATCGAAGGTCTTCCTCTCCTGTGCTGCCCCTCCAACCTCCCAAGCATTATGTCCTTCTCCAAGGACTGGTCCCTCCTTGCAACATGTCCAAAGTATGTTAGACGAAGTTTTAGAATCTTTGCTTCCAAGGAGCAGCGTGGTTTCACCCTCTCAAGGACAAACCTGTTCATTCTCTCAGCAGTGCATGGTATATACTATATACAGAATGTGGAAATTATCACACAATATCATTAATATCAGATGAAAGCAAAATTATGTTGAAATTATCCAAAAATGACTGGAATAGCACATCAACAGAGAACTGCCGGATGTGCAGGCTGGCTTTACAAGAGGTCACAGTACTAGCTAATGTTAGATGGATCTTGGCTGAAAGCAGAGAGTACCAGAGGAATGTCTATCTGTGCTTCATTTACTATGCAAAGGCATTTGACTGTGTGGGTTACAACAAACTGTGACTGACTCTGAGAAGAATGGGAATCCAAAAATACTTGGTTGTCTTTATGTGAAACCTATACAGGGACCAAAAGGCAGCCACCAGAACAGAAAAAGGAAACACTTCATAGTTCAAAATGGGAAGAGTGTATGGCAGGGATGTGTCCTATCTCTATGCCTTTTCAATCTATATGCAGAACAGATTATCTGGGAGGCTGGGCTCTATGAGGATAAATGTGGCATCAGGATTGGAGGAAGACTCATCAACAATCTGCATTATGCCATGACAAAATCTTACTTACTTACTAACTGTAACTGAGGAGGACCTGAAGCGCTTGCTGCAGAAGGCCAAGGACTATAGCCTTCAATATGGATTGAGGCTCAACATCAAGAAAACAAAGATTCTTGATTCTCACCACTAGATTGTTTGGCGGTACCATGACTGACGATGAAGACATTGAGATTGTTAACAGTTTGCTTGGTTCCACAATCAACACTCTTGGTACCAGCGGCCAGGAAACCAAAAGATTAATTGCACTGGGAAAGTCTGCTGTCAGGACCTCTTCAGAGTACTGAAGAGCAACAATGTCAGTTTAGAGACTAAGGTGTGCCTGATTCAGGCTACAGTCTTCACAATTACTTACTATGCATCAGAAAGCTGGACAACGACTAGGAATGATAGAGGAATTGTTGTCTTTGGCTGTGGTGCTGGGGAAGAGTATTGAGTATACCAAGGACTGTTAGGAGAAGAAACAAGTTTGTCCTGCATAGGGTAAAACCAGCCTGCTCCTCAGAGGCAAGAACTTTGAAACTTCATTTGATAGACTTTGACTGCTGCAAGGAGAGACCAGTCCTTGGAGAGGGATGTTATGCTTGGGAGGGTGAAGGAACAGCATAAGACAGGAAAACCCTCAATTAGATGGATTGACTCAGTAACTTGGGTAATGGTGGTAGGTGTGTCAGAGACGATAAAGTTGGCTCGGGATAGAGCAGGGTTCAGAGCTGTTATACATAGGGTAGCTATGAGTCGCAAGCGACTGGATCACACATAACAACAGCAATGTATCATTCTTTAGTTTGTTTTTGTTGATTATCATCAAGTCAGAACTGACCCTCTAGTGGGTTTTCAGAAGCAGCTAATTAACATGGGAGGAGACTGCCCATCCTTCTCCTGTGGAGCAGCTGGATTCTTATATCTTCCACAAAACCTAAGCCGAAACCATACCATGAAAAGCCTGAAATGTTGGACTGGGGAGTTATTCCTACAATTAAAGTAAGTAAGCTCAGGGTAGAAGGAAAGAAAGGGTTGGTTGAAATATTCAGATTTATATTTGGTATAAAGTTCGCTGTAGAATTAAAAACAACTATCTGCAAAATGCAATGTTATGAAGGGGAGACAAATTAGGAAACTGAGAAACTATGATGGCTCTAGTGGTCTAGTGAAAAGGAGTTGCAAAGGGATGTGGTTCGAATTCACTAGTTGTTCTTTGGGAGAGATATGGGCAAACTCCTCTTCAGTGGTATATATTGTTTTTGTTGTGTACCATCCAGTCATAGCACACCCATAGCTTACCCTCCATGGGGTTTTCAGAGGCAGTTAAGCATCAGGAGGAGATTGCCCATTCTTCTCCCTCAAACCCCCTGCCTTCGGGTTTGCAGCATGGCTTCTTGCCACTAGACCACCAGAGCTCTGTGATATATGTTGTTGTTGTTGTTGTTGATTGCTGTTGAGTTGAGCACAACTCATAGCGACCCTATGAACAAAAAAACCTGAAGCCTTTCCATAACTATCATCATTTATCAAAGTTCATAGAGTTTCCAGAGGCATGTTGTTTAGGAAGTCGATGCCACTCCTGCTTTCAATATATCCTCTGAAAAGTCACTGCTGCATCAGCTTTGAGGCGTTCTAACTTCATGGCATGTAACAACAATAGTGAAAATAGAGATAAGAAAAAAACATAAAGGTTGTTTGGTAGACAGTAGGCTGTAAGGGAGTCACAGAGAATTCTAAATTCAGGAGCAGATATTATCTTTAGATTAAAGAAGAAAGAGAGTCCTTGGGCAGTGTAAATGGTTAGCTGATAACCAGAAGTTTGAAGGTTCAAAACTAATCAGAGATACCTGGGGTAGGAGGTAACCTTGCCAAGCTCTTTATGAAAACAGAAAAGCATAAATGGAACATAGTTCTAGTCTAGCACACAGAGTTACTATGAGTTAGATACAATTTACAGCAATGGATTTTTAGGAAGAAAAAACATCTTTTATATTCTAAAATAAAAGAATAACATGCATTTGTTGAAGCAATGATGGAAGAAACAAAGTCACCAATTACTGTCTGGGGAAGGTGGGAGAAAAGAGGTCAGTTGATGGAGGGTCAGTGGACAATGGGGATAGAACCAAACGATCTCAGAGAACAAGGATTTTCATGAAAAGAGGAAGCACTGAGTGTAAAGAGAAGCACTGAGTTAGCAGGACCTGGGCAAGCCGCCTGCATAGGGGGCAGCATTGTTCAGAAGGCATCCTGGGAAGAGACCAGGAGTGAATTAAGGCAGGAGGAAGAGGAGACACTTGGCTGAGCTGGGGATGCTTTTGCCATAGAACAAACTATAGCTCTGTTAGTGCCTCTGTTTCCATCAATGTAATTCCAACGTTTAATGTTGCTCTCAAACATACCCTGTTGGATTTTCCTTCCAATAATGATCATCTATAAATTAAATGGGCAATATTTTCTAGACCTACTCACCAAAGGAAATATTAAAAACTGGGCCATTGGGAACACTTGGGCCACTAACCCAAGGGTGACAACCTTGGTTTCAAAACCTGTTTTCTTTGGGACAAGCACTCCTTGTGTGCTGATCACAGGCATGATGACGCCTCAAAGTCTTCTAAAGTTGAACAGACGATAAGTTCCACAGGTTAGCACATGCACACACATGTGAAAGAAAGTGTGTTAGTCAGGGTAGAAATGAAACAAAAACATGTTTATAAAGATGGATAACATTCTAAGCAAACACTCCTGTAACTGCACTCAATAGTTTGTATTTTAAGTATACAAATGCAGTAACTAATATATCAATTTCCTAAGGAAAAAATTTAAATGAGCATATTGTTGTTGTGTACTGTTGAGTTTGAACCAACTCCTAGATGATGCCCCAGCGAGTTTTCAGAGGTAGGAGGGAGATTGTACATCCTTCTCCCACAGAACAGCTGGTGGATTTGAACCATGGGCCTACAGGTTGGCAGTACAGCTCTTTGCCACTAGGCCACCAGAGCTCCCTAATGGTGTTTATAGAAAATGAAAAGTCACTAACTCTTTTACTAGGGAGCTCTAGGGGTGAAGTCCGTAGAGAATTGAGCTGTGCATGAAAGGACACTTCTCTCAGGTGGTTCGAATCCACTCGTGGCTCTGAGGAGAAAAATGGACAATCTTCTCTCATGCAATCTACCACCTCAGAAAACTACTGGAGGGTCAGGTCTGTGTCAGGTTTGGACTCATGACAGTGAATGAGTGAGTTTGTGTGTGTGTGTTTGTGATTTGTTTCTGCTATAATGCATGACCAAGAATCCACCCTTGCAAAGGCTTTAAGAATACCAAGAACTTTTCAGAGAGACAAACATTTAGGAAAAAAATAAAAAAATTCAACGTTTTTATGCCAAGTTCCTGAAAGGTCATCATCCAACCAAAGTATTAAAATAGAGGTTTGTCAAACTATTGAGGAAGCTCTGGTGGCAAAGTAGGTAGGAAGTTGGTGGTTCAAAGCCACCAGTGTCTTCACAAAAGAAAGATGGGCAATCTTCTCTCATCTGATTTACAGCCTCTAGAAACCCTCTAGAGGGCCAATTGTGAGTTGTTTCCCACAGGACAGCAATGAGTTGAGTTTGCCAGGCCTCTGATATACACCAAGCTGGGCAGGTGTGTTCTGCGTAAACTCTTTCACCAGAGGACTGTTCCTAAATTCTGATTTCCTTTCACTTGACCTCCTTCGTTCCAATTTCTCTGAGCCAACCCCTACACAAACAAAATATGCTATAGTGGAGTATGTTTTAAAGCCTCAGCTCTAGTCATGGTGGAATAAATACTCATTTACAACTTTAAAAGAAAATTAACTCTTTCTCCCTTCTCTTCTGGAGTTTTTTACACTTCTGGAAATCTTTCTATCACAGGACACAGAGTTTATATTCATAGGGCCAAATACAGAAGCTCAGCCATTGTGCGGGAGGAACTGTGTAGGGCCATAGCGCCTTGTTTGTTTTTTCTGGCAGGCTTCCCCTAGAGAACATTTCTAGAGGGAGAAAGCATACCTCGTACGTGCAATGTGAAATAACAACCTCTAGGATTTTTAGTTTCTCCTTCAATTAGTTTTAGATGTGGAAGCAAAACTTCTAGGAAGGGGGATGGCAAAGGTGTCTCTTCCCCACATCATCTAACTGGCTGAATAAATGTTTTCTGAGGTTTGAGAGAAAACTCCAGAGCTTCTCCATAAATGACAAGGAACAAATCCGATGCAGCCTTACAATTACAAGAGAAAGTTTTCCTTGTGTCCTTCTCTACATAGATTTATGAGGGTTTCCTCTGACATGAAGTGTGCTCTGTACTGAATTTCTCAAGTGAAGCAAAATCATGTGTATCCGATTCTAAAGCAACATAACTGATGCACTAGTTTACATAGTGAATGTGAAGCAGTCTTTTGCAAGCCTGGGGCATACCTGTGAAGTGAACTGAATGATAACAACAGTCTGGGAAAAGAAAATGCATTTCCAGAAATAGAAAAAAACCCTTTTTGACCACCAGTTGGAAATCAGCTTAGAAACCACCTCAAAGAACTAACTACTCACCAGAAGATAACGTGCCAGAACAGTGAACACTGAGGTCAGAAAGCAGGGAATCTTGGTGACTATTTGACTAATGAATAAACCCTTGTAGCTTTTGTGGAATGGATGCTGGGTGCTATGACTGGTGACCCTCATTAAGTTCTAATGTCACTGTTCATGGGAGGCACACCCTTACTCCCAGGTTTGGGTCTTAGTGTACCCAGCCACTCTCGGTCACTGACTGAGCCATTGCATTCCTGGCAATGCTGCTTCTGAAACCTTTACCTTAAGTCTGCCCTTTCCTTCATTTCCACCACTGCAAGCTTAGTTCTGGCTTTCATTAACACTTGAAAAGTTTACTGGGAACTTCTTAACTTTGGTCTTTGGATCTCTGGGTGTCCTAAGTTCCCCTGCCCACAAAAGTCAGATTCATTCTCTGTGAACTCTGGTTGAATCATCCCAATTTTAAAATGTTTAAATTTGTAAGCTTTCCACCATTTACCACCCCCTTCTACTATGTCGCAGCTTTATCACGCGTACTTTATCACTCCAGCACATATCTTCATTTCAAGCCAATCCGTTCACCTATTCTTTCTCTAGTTTACTCTAAATGTTTTCTACCACCTTTGCTCATGCTTTTCTCCTCCCACCTAGACTGCCATTCTCCATCCATGGAAATCTCACTGTCTGGAAAGGGCCAACCCAGATAGAATTTCTTAGTAAAATTTTCCATGGGTAATCTCTTCTTTCATGTCTAACATTCATTCATGATATGTCTAAAATAATTTCTGGTGTTTGAGTCTTATTTTGTGTTTGTTTTTTTTTTTAAATTTGTGCCTTACCTGCCATCTTATGCATTGCGTTCATACATATCATTTGAGAGTTTACCCAGTTTGAAGCACAATCCTTGATGCCAGGAAATGGTGATAAAAAAGATGGGTATAGTCTCAGCCTTCATACAGCCTTAATCTAGCACATAGACATTTATGGGATAAGTCAATACACAATAGTTTACTGAATTAATAATAATGCTAATTAGAGCTATGTTGTTAGTTGTAGAGGAGCTTTAGGCCTTTTGTTCATAGGGCTACTCTGAGTTGTGCTCGACTCAAAGGCAATAAACAACAACAGCAATAATGGTTGGTGAGTGTCAGGCTACTTGGTAGGAATGTTAACTAATAGAAAACATCAGACAAAGCTTCCCAGGGGGACTAAGGTTTAAGTTGAGATCTGAGATTTCCAAGAGTTATCCAAGGATGTCAGTTTAAAGACTAAGGTGTGCCTGATGCAAGTCGTAGGTTTTTCAGTTGCTTCCTATGCATCTGAAAGTTGGACAATGAATGAGGATGGCCAAAAAGAGTCAGTGCCTTGGAATTGTGGTGTTGGAGAAGAGTACTGAGTATCTCACAGATTGGCAAAAGAACAGACAAGCCTGTCTTGGAACAAGTGCTTCTTAGAGACAAGGATGGCAAAACTGGGTCTCATATAGTTCGGGTACATTGTCATGAGTGGCCAGTCCTTGAAGAAAGATGCGTGCTGGGGAAAGTGTCGGAACAGAGAAAGAGAGGAAGAGCCTCAACAAGATGAATTGACATAATAGCCATCACAATGGCTCTACCTGTGGAGATTGTGAAGATGGGGCAAGATTCAGTTCTGTTGTTCATATGGTCACGACAAGTCATAATCAATGTGTTGGTGCTTAACAACAATATCCAGCTAAAGAAACTGGTGAGGAACATAACAGAACAAGGAAATTGCATGAACTAAGTCGCTGAAATCATAAAGAACCTCAAGAAGTTTAGTGAGAGTTGTCCACACAATGGAAGGGAGAAAACAGCTTAGAGTGAAAAAGTAAGTCAGGGAGCTGGCTTGGAAGAACTTTATGATTTTCTCCCCTACCCACTGCATGTACCTCTTGCTGTACCAAGGTTACCATGGAGTTACCATTTGCTGTACAGAGGTAACTCGTGGTTGCTGTGATGCTGAACACTGTGACACTGATGTGCCAAATGTGATAATGGTTACCCCATGGTGGACAGTGTTTGGTGGAGCCCTCCAATTAAAACAAGTTTGGAAGCAAGAGTGGCATCTATTTCCAAAATAGCTTTCCTCCAGAAACTCTATGAACATGGAGAAATAATGGAAGTTAAACAAGTGTTCAGGTCTTTCGTTCATAAGGTCGCTATAGTCGTCTATGACTCGATGGCACTTAACAACAACAACACTGCATATGAGGTATTTTTTTTGCTCCTCACCAATTTCTTTAGCTGGATAACGTTGTTGTTAAGCATTATCATATTGATATGACTCATAGTGACCCTGTGAACAACAGAACTGAACCTTGACTCACCCTGCACCATCTTCACAATCTCTGATGTACAACTTGACTTCCACAGGGTTACTCTATAAGAATAGACATAAAACAAGGCCCCAGGAATTGATGACCTACCAACTGATGTATTTCAACAAACCGATGCTGCCCTGAATACGCTCACCTGGTTGTGCCAAGGAATCTGTAGGACAACTACTTGGCCGACTAACTGAAAGAGATTCATATTTATTTCTATTAAAAAAAAAAAGGTGTTCCAACAGAATATGGAAAGTACCAGATAATATCAGTAACATCACATGGAAGCAAGATCCTGCTGAAAATTATCCAAAATCAGATGTGCAGACTGGGTTTAGAAGAAGCTGTGGCATGAGGGACATACTAGCCAATGTTACATGGTTCTTAGCCAACAGCAGAGAGTACCAGAGGAATGTCTACATGCATTTTATTGACATGCATAGGCATTTGAATGTGTGGATCATAAGAAATTGTGGATAACCTTGAGAAAAATAGGAATCCCAGAACACTTGCTAGTGCTCACGTGAAACCGATACTTGGACTAGGAGGCAGTTGCCAGAACAGAGCAAGGAAACACTGCATGGTTCAAGATCATGAAAAGGGTACAAAAGGGACACATCCTGATTCCATAACTTTTCAATCTCTATGTGGAACAGATCATCTGGGAGGTTGGACTTTATGAGGAGGAATAGTGGCATCAGGATTGGAGAAAGACTCATTAACAACCTGCACTATGCAGGTAACACAAACTTGTTTGCAGAAATTGAGGAAGATCTGAGGAATTTGCTGCAGAAGGTCCAGGGCTACAGCCTTCAGTATGGATTGAAACTTCACATCAAGAAAACAAACATTCTCACCACTGTGCCAATTGGCAGCATCATGATAAAAGATGAAGAGATTGAGGTTGTTAACAATTTCAGCTTTCTTGCTTCCAACCAGGAAATCAAAAGACAAATTAATTGCATTGGGAAAAATCTCAGAGTACTGAAGAGCAATGAGATCAGTCTAGAGACCAAGATACACCTAATACAGGTCATGGTCTTCGCAATTACTTGCTATGTATCAGAGAGCTGGACAAAGTATTAAGGATGATAGAAGAATCAATGTCTTTGAGTTGTGGTTCTGGAGAAGAGTATCGATCATACCATGGACAGCCAAGAGAACAAACAGATCTATCCTGGAGGGGGTGAAACAAGTCTGTTCCTTGGAGGCAAGGATTCTAAAGCTCTCCATATGACATACTTTGGGCATGTAGCCAGGAGGGA
This sequence comes from Elephantulus edwardii, assembly GCF_000299155.1. Classification (NCBI taxonomy): domain Eukaryota; kingdom Metazoa; phylum Chordata; class Mammalia; order Macroscelidea; family Macroscelididae; genus Elephantulus; species Elephantulus edwardii. The sequence continues at coordinate 5,503,910 of NW_006399890.1, read as the reverse complement.
CTGGTCCTTGAAGAAGGACACCATGCTTGGAAGGGTGGAGGAAAGTGCAAGAGAGGAAGAACTTGGATGAGATGGATTGACGCAGTAACTTGGAGTACTGGGGGTAGGTGTGTTGGCGACAATGATTTTGGCTCAAGATAGAGTAGGAGTCTGTTATACATAGAGTTGCTATGAGTCACGTGTGACTCGAAGGCATATAGAAAAAACAACAATAACAATAAGCCAAGTGAAAATTTTAGACTTTATTCCAAATGTACTAAGAACCTATTGAAGATACGGTATAATTAGACCTGTGGTTTACAATCACTCTAGCTAGAGGTGGTTAAAACAATGCAAGAAGGATAAGAGGAGCTGCAGAGAGGCCAGAAGAAAAATATTTCAACCTTTGGAAGAACCAATACTTATACCAAGGTTGAATTACTTGAGACCACGACTTTTGCAATTCAAGACAAAAATGATTATCAATGATTGTGTATTCTATATAAGCAGGCTTGGCAATACTTGGTGCATCATTGAGGATGAAAGATAAAGAAAAAGGAGGTTGTCCAGTTTTCTGAACCGTACAAAAACAAGAGTGGATTGTTGAAATGGAGAGGACAAGATAAGGACTAGGTTCAGGGGAAATTATGATTTATTTGAGACATGTTGCAATTTATGAGATTTCTTCCAGACAGAACAGGAAGATACATCTGGCAATCAACTTGTAAAAATTCAGCCAAGTAAACACTACAGATGATAGCAATCTGAGCTACAACCAATCGTGAAGGTGGTGAAGACAGGACAACATTTTGTTCTACTATATGAAGTCAACACACATGAGAGGCATGACTCAAAGGTAACTGACAACCACCTCAAAGGCTCCTCTGAATCTTCCATGGTGTTTGGGGCATAGCTCACACATAAGGAAAGTGGCTTAACTTAGAGGGTCTCCTCAGGAACAGACAGACTTCAAGTCAGTTTGAGTCAAATACTTATATTCATTGCAAAGACTAAATGTTGATATATTATATGCAAACACTCCACTCAACACTGAGGAGATACAGAACAGAGTCCCTCACCACAAATTTATAAATGAGCTTATGCCCTCAATAAAACGGATTGACTCCGGGACTGGGGTGATGGGGATAGGTGTGTCAGAGACAATAAGGTTGGCCCAAGATAGAGCAGGGTTCAGAGTTGTTGTACATAGGGTCACTATAAATCGCAAGCGACTCGATGGCACATAACAACAACATTCCCAAAGTAAAAAAGCTTGCTAAAGAGTGGCAGGGTCTCTCGTAGGTCTACCCTGTGGAATTAGTTTTTGGTGGTGGTGGTGATGTGTGCTATCAAGTTGGAATTGACCCATAGCTGACCCTCTGGTAGGTTTTCAGAGGCAGTAAATTGTACCAGAGGAGACTCTGCATCTTTCTCCTGCAGAGCAGCTGGTGACTTCAAACCTTCGCATTTATCTCAATATCAAGAAAACAAAGATTCTCAGCAATTGGCCAAGTGGCAGTACCATGATAGATGGAGAAGAGTTTGAATTTGTTAACAATTACAGCTTGCTCAGCTCTACAATCAACACCCTTGGCACCAACAGTCAGGAAATCAAAAGACAAATTACACTGGGAAAATCTGCTGTCAGGGACCTCTCCAGAGTACTGAAAAGAAACGATGGCAGTCTAGTGACTAAGGTCTGCCTGATGCAGGCCAAAGTCTTTGCAATTACTTACTATGTATCAGAGAGTTGGGCAACGACTAAGGATGACATAAGAAGAATCAATGTCTTGGAATTGTGGTGTTGGAGAAGTCTTCAACATGGACCACCAAGAAAACCAGTAAGTTTGTCTTGGAGAGGGTGAAACCAAGTTTCTCCTTGGGGGCTAGGATTTTGAAGCTCTGTCTCACATACTTTGGGCATATGGCCCTGAAGGGACCAGTCCTTGGAGAAGGACTCATGCTCATAAGGGTGGTGGGACAGCACAGGAGAGGAAGACCCCAGAGGAGATGGATTGATACCGTAACTAGGGCAATGTGTGTTAGAGTCTGAGACTGGCTCAGGACAGGGCAGGCTTCAGAGCTGTTGTACATAGGGTTGCTATGAGTTGCAGGCAACTGGACAGCACATAACAACCTTTCCATTGGTGGCACAATGCTTTATCATTAAGCCACCAGAGCTCCTCCTGGAGGTTAAGTAGGGAGTTTATTTGATTTCTAGCAAATCACCCCATTGATGTGGATATAACTGTGTGGGCCAGATTTGTGTGCTATTTACACTTTCCTATGAGAAGGTCGGCAGGAATCTAGGTTGAACCTCCTCCTCGTGAAGCACGTGGGCAGGAAAATGCCTGTAGTCAGGCAACTTCCATGGGGAACCTGGGCTCCCAGCCTTCAGTTCCTTCAGGACCGTCCAGTCTGCTCTAAGCCCAGGAAAGTCCCTACCCCTTTAAAGGATTAGTTAAAGTTTTCAATGACCCTATCTCCTTCTTTGAAGCTGATAGGTTGTTAATGACTCTCTTCTTTGGGAAACCTGCAAGAGCAAAGACCTCGACTGTCAGAGAAGAGCTGAAATCAGAGACTATTGTGTCCTCAGTCATCTTTTCTCATAATTTAGAGAGATTAGGAGAGCTATTCCTCCTCCAAAGAGGGGGAGCACAACACCTGATTGGGGTCACCTGGCCACTAGGGGGCTTTAGTTACACACCAGAAAACAAAAGGCCTCAAACCCCTAGCACTGCAGAGATCATGTCTGTTCCTGAGAAAACATTCCTATTTCATCTAATCAGACTCTCACCTCAAGTCTTAGAGGTCTCATAATGCCTCCTGAAGATGTCAATCAAACCCCAGTGCCAAAAGAAGTGCAGAACTTTAAAACAGAATGTAATCAAGACTTGAGATTGTTAACAACTTTAGTCTGCTTGGCTCCATGGTCAACACTCTTGACACCAGTAGCCAGGAAGTACAAAAATGTATTGCCATGGGAAAGTCTGCTCTTTGGGACCTCTCCAGGGTACTGAAGAGCAATGGTGTCACTCTGGAGACTAAGGTAAGTCTGATACAGGCTATGGTCTTTGCAATCACTTGTTATGCATCAGAGATTTGGACAATGACTAAGGAGGATAGAAGGAGAATTGATGCCTTTGAGCTATGGTGCTGGAGAAGAGTATTGAAGGTACCCTGGACTGCCAAGAAAAGAAACAAATTCATCCTGGAGAGGGTTAAACCGGGCTGCCCTTGGAGGCAAGGATTCTAAGGCTTGGTCTGACATACTTTGGACATGTTGTAAGGAGAGACAGGTCTTTAGAGAGGGACATCATGCTTGGGAGGGTGGAGGGATGGCACAGAAGGGGAAGACCCTCTACGAGTTGGACTGATTCAGTGACTGGGGTAATTGGGATGGGTGTGTCAGAGACAGTGCGATTGACACAGGATAGAGCAGGGTTTAGGGCTGTTGTACATAGGGTCGCTATGAGTCGCAAGCGACTCGACGGCACATAACAACAACAACAACAATCAAGATTTATAATTAGTAACTTCTCCAAGAAGCTGTGACCATAAAGTACAAATGAATAGAGGCCCTCCTTGGGTGGGGCAAAGGGTTAATGTGCTCCAGTGGTCAGAAAAGACTGGGCATGTGAGTCCACTCAGGGGCACATAGGATGGATGTCTGGTGATCTGCTTCTGAAAATTCAGTGGTGGGAACACTACAACATGCAAATCTACTCTAAGATACATGGGCTATCTGGAGCCAGAATCAAATCCAGGCTAAAATTAGAGGAGGTCATAAGACAAGCAAGAACTATGCCCCCTAACTACTTTTTGAGAAAGAAAACACAGAAGGGATATTTGAATGACGGTAAAAAGAAACGGAGTGAACGATGCTTTGGTCATCTCTGGGGAATTCACTACTCCAGGGCATAGTTTGATTTCAGAGGCATTTGGAGTTAAGACCCTTGCTTTATAAATGAGATCCAGGCAAATCTAAGTGCTTACTTTAAAAACATCCTTTCCTAGCTGTTCAAAAGAGAACAAACTTAGGCCCTGTCATAAAATGTGCCTGGAAACTATTAATGTATCAATGGTCTTAAATGGAAACATTTCCTGTAAATACACAAGATCCAACACATGGTAACTAAGAGTAACTTCCCCCCCACCAGAGGAATTCATACTTTATGACTATCAAGCGAACCACCGTACCTTTAGTAAAACCAAATCCTTTATTTACAAACATGCCTTTAATGCTAAAAAGTTTGAATCCTTAAATAAGTCTAAATAGAAATTATTACAAAGACTTCATTTGACATTACAAGTTTTTAAAGGTCCATCAATTTCTTTTAAATGCATTTCTTTTCACCTCAAGGCGGGACAGTGGCACACTTAGTAATGTGTTGGACAGCTAATCAAATGGTTGCTGCTTGGAACCCACCAGCGGCTCCTCCAGTCATCTCATGTAAACAGGCATAGCTTTAGGAGCCTGATGGGAGCTTCCATGACTCAGAATCCATAGGACAGGACTAGGTTTGGTTTATGGTTTATCTTCACCTTTTTTTATTGGTTGGCTTACAAAATTTGTACACACTGTGTTTCACACTATTCTTCATTCACATTGTGTTTCATACAATCATTCTCAAGCATTATGTTTTATAAAATTACCATTTAACCTTGCCCATCATGATGTTGTCTTTGTGCCTGGATTCTTTTCCTTTTCTTCCCCCATCCCTCCACCCACCCAACTCTGCAAACCTATGGTTTCGCCCCTGCCCATCCTCACCCCACCACTCCCAACCCTCCTCCTCCCTGAGTTCCCCTGCATGTTTTAGTAATCATCTTTCCATTTTTACAATAATGGTCTTAAGCAGTATTTGTCTTTATGAGACAAAGTTAGTTCCTGCAGCATAATGTTCTCCAGCTTCTCCCAAGTTACACAGTATTTTTTAAAATCGTTGCTCCTGAGTGCTGCATGGTATTCCACTGTGGCTTCACCTCATTTTTAAAATTATCTGGATTGTTTGGCTTTTCTCTCTCTCAATGAAAATTCAGTTGCACCTAAGCATTTAGGGACCAAGCTATTTAATTTTATAAGTGATAACCCAAATTAAAGTTATCTTTCTATCCCACTTTTTATATCATTGAAATTGCAGGACTCCACACTGGTGTTTACACGTTCTTGTTAACGTCAACCCAAGCTAGGGTTGCTGTAACCACATTACTTCTTTAGTGTTACATCAAGATTTCCATCTGATGATTTTCACAGGTGTAAGATTTTGAAGTTGGTGCTTCCTATGTGTGGTTTCGGGTTTGGCGGTTTGTTGGGATTGTTGGGTGTTTTGTTTTTGGGTTTTTTTGGGGTTTTTTATTAACTTGGTCTGTTTAGTATAAATCTGTTTTAAAACATTGGTGTAAAGTGTGTATTTAATTGCCTTTGAAATGTTACAACATCAAGTCAAAACTGTCAACAGGAATCACAGATGAGACAGGCTTGGCTTCAAGGAATGTGTCCTATTTCTAACTTGACTGGACCCTCCTGAAATACTTTATACTACTAAAGGGGAAGCTCACGATGCACTACAAACCCCTTTTGTACTATTTGGCACAGAAGAATAATCTTTTTGTTGTTAAATGCAGTCAAGCTGATGCTAATCTATAAAAATCCTTGTATGATGGAATGAAAACCTGCCTTATCTGATACAACCCTCACAACCTTTGCTATGGTTTAAGCCATTGTTGCAGATACTACATGCACCTATCTTATTAATGTTCATCTTCTTCTTTTTTGGTTCACCCTCTACTTTAATAAACATGGTGATCCCTTTGTCAGTCATGCCCAAAATATGTGAGACAAAGTTTCACCATCCTGGCCTCAAAAGAGCACTCTGGTTTTACTTCCTCCTCTCATGGTATATTCACCTTATTCATCAATGCCATAATCCAAAGGCATTGATTCCTTTTCAGGGTTCCTTATTCATTGTCCCACTGTCACATGCATACAAAACAACTGAAAATATCATGGATTTGTTCAAGTACATCTTAATCTTTAAAGTGATATCTCTGCTTTTCAGTACTTTAAAGAGGTCCCTGACTACAAAGATATTTGAGCAGGCCAACAGTTTATAGCATCAGATATTGAAATGAAATTATTCGAGTTATGAGTTGGTTGTTGTTGTTAGGTGCCATTGAGTAGACTACAACTCATAGTTACCTTATGAATCTTTTCCTACAATCTCTCACAATGTCGGATATGCATGAATTCGTGGGTTTTTTTGTTTTTTTTTTATTAAATTAATTTCTTTTTCATTTCAAT
>NW_006399890.1:5458608-5497295 GCF_000299155.1 Elephantulus edwardii | reverse complement strand
AAGAGTGACACCATATAGCATTTGTCCCTTTGTGACTGAGATACCTCACTCAGCATAATGTCCCCCAGGGTCACCCATTTTGAATAATATTGCATGAGTTCCTTGTTTTTGCATGAATTCGTTTTTACAGTCACTATGTCAGTCTATCTTGTTGGGAATCTAACTGCCTTTCTCTGACCCTCCTTTCTCAGCATGATTTCCTTGCTAAGGACTGGCCCAAAGTAAGTGAGATGAAATTTCATTACCCTTGCCTCTAAGGAGGACCCTGGTTGCACTTTCTCCAAGACAGACTTGTCTATTCTTTTGGCTGTGTCATGGGACATCCAGTACTCTTTGCTAACACTACAATGCCATCCTTATTCATTGTCCAACTTATAAACAATTAGAAACTAATTAAAAATATCCTGTCCTGGATAAAGCATACCTTAGTCTTTAAACTGACATCATTGCTCTTTAGCACTTTAGAGAGTTCCTTGACAGATTTTTCCCAATGTAACACATCTTTCTTTCTTGATTGCTGGATGTTGATTGTGGATTTAAGTACAATTAAATCCCCCTTTTTTGTGGGTGAGGGAGGCGAAGAGTCAAAGGCTATAATTCTGGCATCCACTTCCGTAATAACTTGCCTCTGGAAACCCTATGAACCTGGAGAGAGGACGAAAACACCCAAACATTGAGGACTCTCCTTCATATGGTCGCTAAGAGTTGGCTGCGACTCCACGGCACTTAACAACAACAACAACAACCAGAATACAGTCAAGACAGCTTCCAAAATGTGCTCTCAGGCACCTTAGCCTTGAGCCTTGAAGCTTTGGGCCAGTGTTACAAAGTTCTCAGTCTTCACAATTCTGACTCCCTCCACCCCCACCTACCCATTTGTCCAATAAACCCAAGTAAAGGCTCTTAGCGGAGCTCTGGTTCTGTCCATGGCAGGTAGCAGACCTAAGATGAGCTCTCACTCCTGTTGAATTTTTGGTTCTCTGCTTCGTCATGGCTGCTGCTGCCATACACCTAACTGGCACAAGAATTTCTGGGCCTGAAGGATGTGCTATATTCTCCAGGTTCTTCTTTGCTGGTGGGAAGATCTAAGATTAAAACCTTGACAAGTTCAATCTTTTCTCCATCTATCATGATGTTTCCTGCTGGTCCAGTGGTGAGAATGTTTGTTTTCTTACTGTTGAGATTCAGCTAATATTGAAGACTGCAGTCTTTAATTTTCTGCAGCAAGTGACTCAGTTCTCTTTGCTTTCAGGACCCTAAGTTGTGTCGTCTGCGTAATGCAGGCTGTTAACGAGTCTTCCTCTAACTGTGAGACAGTTAGGAAAATGATTTTTATTCCTCTTTATGAACTTAACCAGGGATTAACAAACTCAAATCTCTAAGATGCAAGCAGGTATTGAAAACGTGGAGAAAAGGCAAGTGTTTGCACTATCTCAAAGACATCCCAATTTTAAAATTTTTAAATGCAATGCTTGCCCAAATAGACCATATCCATTGACCGGATTCCATCTATGAATTGTCGTAAAGAGACTTGCTTAACCTCTAATTGATATTGTTGTTATTGCTGCTATATGCCATCAGATTGGAACTCATAACTGATCCTCTAGTGATTTTTCAGAAACTGTAAATCACATGGGAGGAGACTCTCATTCTCTCTTTTTTATTATTATTAATTTAAATGAAAATTTATAGACTTTGGATTTTCATTCATTCATTGTTGCACTTTTCTCCCTACCAACCCCTCCTCCCAGTACACTCTTCTCTTTGAAAAGTAAAGGAAAAATTCTCTCATTGTTTTACAATCCCTCCCCCCAGGTCCACTCCACTAAGCAGCCTTTGCTCTGGACTCCTGTCATGACAAAAATACCTAATCACATATCCCTTTTAAACAGTTTTCTCCCTCATCTGTTTCAATGCAGTATAATTTATCCCATTTTTCTCAGTCTTCCCTCAACCCCAAGGTTAGTCCTGTTTTGCAATAGTAGCATCATGCTGTATTTGTCCTTTTGTAACAGAGGTATTTCACTCAGCATAATGTCTTCCAGGGTCACCCATTTTGAATACTATTTCATGAGTTCTTTATTTTTCAATGTAGCATAGTATTCCATTGTGTGAATATACCACAGCTTCTCTGTCCATTTGTTTGTTGATGGGCACTTAGGTTGTTTCCAACTCCTTGCTATTGTGAACAAAGCTGAGATAAACATGGGTGTCCATATACCTGCTTGGGTGTCAGTTATGGTCTCTTTGGGGTATATTCCTAGTAGTGGAATTGCTGGGTCAAATGGTATCTCTATCTGCAAATTTTTGAGAAAGCACCACACCGCCTACCACAGGGGTTGTGCCATTTTTACACTCCCACCAACAGTGAATAAGGGTTCCAGTTTCTCCACAACCTCGCCAGCATTTGTTGCTTGCTGTTCTGTTAAATTTTGCTATTCTTACTGGGGTGAGATGATTTCTCATAGTTGTTTTGATTTGCATCTCTTTTATAGCTAGGAATTTGGAACATTTCTTCATGTGCTTGTTGGCCATATGAATGTCTTCTTTGGTGAAGTGTCTGTTCATATCCTGTGCCCTTTTTACAACTGGATTGTTTACCTTTATCTTGTTGTGGTGCTCAAGTATTTTATAACTTCTAGACATAAGCCCCTTATGTTATCTGACATGTCATTACCAAATACTTTTTTCCCAGTCTGTGGCTTGCCTTTTCACCCTGTGGGAGAAGTTTTTGGATGTGCATAGGGATTTGATTCTTCATCCTTCTCTCTTGAAGCAGCTGTGGATTTGAACCACCAGTTCATAAAACAACTCCTTATCACTAGGCTACTAAAGCCTGTGTACCACTGAGTCAGAGCTGACCCTCCAATGGGTTTTGTAAGTCACTTGAGAGGAGATTCCCCATTCTTCTCCCATGGTGGTGGAGTCAAACGGTGTGCCATCTGGGTTGCAGTGCAGCTCCTTACCACTAGACCAGAGCTCCCTTAGGGCTTGACATTCTCAAGACAGTTTCTGAGCTCATACAAAACATTTTCATACCTCTGTTAGGACTCATATTGCCCTATAATCATTTTTGTGTATGTGTCCATGCTTCAAGTAGACTGTATGCTCCTTTAGAGCAAAGGTGAATATCTTAAACCACTACCTAGCATAGGGTGAGTACATGGTATTCAACAATTAGTGAGTGAATGAGTCAATTATACAAATTATATAAAATGTCTCAACTGGCAGCTGTAATTTTAAGTCTTCTGTGTCACCTTGGCTAGGCTAATTATAATATTATCAAAAGCCATTATCACTGAGTTGGTTCTAACTTTCAGTGGCCTTATATTATTGCTGTCATGTACTGTCAAGTTCAAACAGACTCATACATAACCCTCCAGCAGGTTTCTACAAGACAGTTAATTGCATAGAAGGAGATTGGTTGCCCATTTTTTTCTCATGGAGCAGATGGATCTGAACCATATTCCTTTTAGGTGGATTTCTAAACCAAATCCATTTGGGCTGCTGGTGCAGCTCCTTCTCACGAAGTCACCAGAGCTAAGGCTGTAAATATTTATGCAGGGAGACTACTACCTTTTTCTCCCCTGGAGAAACTGGTAGCGGTCAATCTGCCAATCTGTTGGTTGGTCACAAGTTGAGGGTTTTAACCATTGTAACACCAGGGCTCAGCTATTGAATTCAGTTCTTTAATCAAACATGACCCTAGATGCTGCTGTAATGACATCTGGAAGATGTAGCTAATATCTAGGTGTCCCCCAGTAACACAATTCACTGAAAGGCTGGCAGATAGAGGCATTCCAGAAGCTCACTTAGTGGCAACTACCGTTAGCATTTGCAATCAGTTGACTTTAAGTAAAGGCATTTACTTTCAGCAATTTGCATGGGCCTTATTCTTAAAAGCAAAATCTGAAGTTTTCCAGAGAAGAAGGAAATACATCTCAAGACTGTAGAGCCAGTTTCTGCCTAAGGTACAAACTTTTGGTCTTTCCTAAAAATTTTAGGAGAAGCCAGTCTTTAGAAGAAGACCTCATGATGGGGAAGGTCGAGGGTCAGAAAAAGACAGGAAGATGCTCAACAAGATGCATTGACATAGTGAACACTGGGCTTTAACATAACAGAGATGGTGTGGATGGCGCAGGATTGGGTAAGGTTCAGATTGGTTGTTCTTAGGGTAACTATGAGTTATAGTGACCAGCACATAACAACAACATGAACAGATTTCAGCATTATCAACCACTATAATTATGAGGGTAGAGCACGCTTCTGTCAATATGCTGTAATGAGGTAACCTGGGGTTGCTGTGATGCTGAACCTTGTGCCATTGGGGTGTAAAAAATTCCATAATGGTTATGCTAGGTGAACAGTGTTTGGTGAAGCTCCCAGTTTAAGACAGGTTTAGAAACAGGAGTGGCATCCACTGCCTAAACAACATGCCTCTGGAAACTATGAACTTTGAGAAAGACGATGATGATAGTAATAGAAAGGCTTCAAGCCTTTTATTTATAGGGTCGCTATGAGTCATACTTGACTTGACCGCAATAAACAACAACATCATTACGGGACCTGATTCTTTAAAATGCACCTATCTCCCTATCTATCTGTGTTGTTCTACCTCCAGTCGGTTTTGGTTCTCTGGAGAGCCCTAATTAATAGATTTGGGTACCAGAAGTGGGTTGAATGTATTACGTATATGGAACAGATATGCAACTTAGGGGCCTGAGGCCTAACTCCCCGGGTTGAGTGAATAATCATCTTAAAGTTTTTTATCTTTCCCAGAACCCCAGAATGTACCTTAATTTGGAAATAGTTGCAGATGATATGTAATTAATTAGGATGAGATCATAGTGATTATCTACCTTTGCGTTGATATCAACTCTTAGCTAGACCCTCCAGCAGGTTTTCAAAGTCAGTAAGTCATATGAGAGGAGACTGCCTTTCTTCCTCCTGGGGAGCAGCTGGTGGATTCTAATTACATGCCTTTGTGTTGACAGTGTAACTACTTACTAGTCTAAATCCAATATGACTAGTGTCCTTTATAAGATTAGGAGAAAAGACACAGAAAGGCACTGGGAAACATCCTATAAGATAGACTTAAATTATATGTCTGCAAGTCAAGGACCAGCAAGAGTTATTTTTAACAGCAGGAGCTAAGAGAAAGGCATGGAATAGATTCTCTCCTAGAGCCTTCAGAGATGGCCAGGCCCAACTCTTGATTTCAGACTTTTAGCCTGCAAAACAGTAAGGAATAAATTGCTCTTGTTTTAAGCCTCCAGTTTATGGTAATACATTACAGTAGCTCTCAGAAACAAATACAGCAGCCATCTAGCTTTTTAGTATTTCCCTCCTGATGGCTAAGAAAGGAATAGAGAAGCAATTTACTAATTCAACAGTGGAACACTTCAAGAATATTCCCAATAGAGTCAACGGTAACCATTAGCCAAATTAAGGATGCAAGGGGAAAATTGGGTTCTTTTTTCCTTCTTTCCTCCAAAAGACCAGCTGCTACGAGAAATGTTACAATAAATTAAAGTTCTTTAGGTCAGCCCTGATCCAACACAAGTGTGTTTCTTTCATAATGGGGAGTGAAGACAGGTCCTTTCCTTCTACTGTTGTAGACAACAAAAGCTCAGTATCCTCTCAGGTCTAATGAGAAGGAATAGCCTGGAATTTAAGGACATCACCACCACCTACGACATGAAAGTACACAGAAGTATAAAACTGATGCTACATACCTCAGCCATTGATCTGCAGTTGTTCAATTACCTAAACTCTAGGCCATATTTTCCCAATTTGTTGAGAACTATATCATATGGGAAAGAATTAAAAGGTTTACTAAGGTCAACACAAACATAATTTATTGCTTCCCCTCTGTCAACCAACCTCATCTACTTAAGTCTGTGACTAGTTAGCTAAGTTGGTTATAGCACTGTCTGCTCAGGGGCAAGGTCAAGGTTTCAGCTTACAAAATCGGTTACTTTCCCTCTGTGGCAGTCACAGACCACAGCTCTAATAAGTCAGTATTCTTTCAGTCACAGGAGGAACCTGGAGAAAATCTTACAGAAAAAGAGCCTTCTCCAGATCATCTAAGAAACCCCGTTATTAACCTCTATGAACTAGTTCAAATATCACTTTCTCTTGAGAACTTTAATGTAAGCAATTTATGATAAATTTTAGTATTTTCTCATATTAATATTAAACTGATTGGTTGGTTAGCTGTTATTATATAAGAAAATACACTTTCTATTTTTCTTGGGCATCTAGTCAGCAAAGTCTGAATTTCTCAGAATATTTATGACACAAGTTGTGGTGATTTCTTAATTCAGCTCTTTTTTCACTTGAAGGTGTTAATTGATTGAACCTGTTGATTTGAATAGTGTCAGTTATATAATCCCACACTATTTCTTCTTTGAGCCAGTTTTCTTCCCTCCTATCTCCAGAAACGCTATGAACTTTGATAAATGTTGATAGTTGTAGAGGTGCTTCAGGCCTTTTATTCATAGTGTCACTGTGAGTCATGCTCGACTCGAAGGCAGTTAATAACAACAACAATCTTATATATTATCTGATCTAGTTTTCCAACTCACATTTGATGAAATTTTAAACCTCAGATTATAAATACATAAGGAGCTCTGGTGACCTAGTGAAAAGCAGCTTTGCTGCCATCCCAAAGGCACTCAATTCAAATCCACCAGCTGCTCCACAGAAGAAAGATAAGAAATCTCCTCTAATGTGATTAACCACCTCTGAAAATTTGCTGGAAGGTCAGTTTCAACTTGACAGTACCCAACAATATATGTTGTTGTTGTTGTTATGTGCCGTTGAGTCGTTTCCGACTCATAGCGACCCTATGCACAACAGCCCTAAGCCCTGCTCTATCCTGCGCCAACCGCACCGCCTCTGACACACCCATCCCGATTACCCCAGTCACCGAATCAATCCATCTCATAGAGGGTCTTCCCCTCCTGCACTGTCCCTCCACCCTCCCAAGCAGGATGTCCCTCTCCAAGGACCCGTCCCTCCTGGCAACATGTCCAAAGTATGTCAGACGAAGCCCCAGAATCCTTGCCTCCAAGGAGTAGCTTGGTTTAATGCTCTCCAAGGTGAATCTGTTTGTTTTCCTGGCAGTCCATGGTACATTCAGTACCCTTCTCCAGCACCACAGCTCAAAAGCATCCACTCTCCTTCTGTCCTCCCTAGTCATTGTCCAACTCTCTGATGCATAACAAGTGATTGCAAATACCATGACCTGTATCAGGCGCACCTTAGTCTCCAGAGAGACACTGTTGCTCCTGAGTACCTTTGAGAGGTCCCTAACAGCAGACTTTCCCATCGCGATACGCTTTTTTATTTCCTGACTGCTGGTACCAAGAGTGTTGACTGTGGAGCCGAGCAAACTGAAGCTGTGAACATTCTCAATCTCTTCGTCATCCATCCTGACGCTGCCAATTGGTCCAGTGGCGAGAATCCTTGTCTTCTTGACATTGAGCCTTAGTCCATACTGAAGGCTGAAGTCCTTGACCCTTCACAGCAAGTGCATGATAAAAATGTGTGTGTGTGTGTGTGTGTGTGTGTGTGTGTGTGTGTGTATTTAGAGAGAGAGTTCTGGTGGCCTAGTGACAAGAAGCTGTGCTGCAATTCCAAAGACACGTGGTTCGAGGCCACTAGCTGTTACATGGGAGAAGGATGGTCAATCTTCTCCCATGCAATTAACTGCCCTAAAAACCCACTGGAGGGTCAGCTATGGGTTGGTTCCAACTCTATGGTACAAAACAACAATATATATATTTATTTCTATCTATCATCTATGTATGTATGTATGTATCTATCATCTATATATATATATAGAGAGAGAGAATAGTGTTGGTAGTGATGTTTGAGGACTAAGGTGTGTCTGACTCAGGCCATAGTCTTTCCGATTACTAGCTGTGCATCTGAGACCTGGACAATGAATAGGGTGACAGAAAAAGAACTGATGCCTTTGAGCTGTGGTGTTGGAGAAGAGCCCTAAACATCCCATGGACGGCCAAGAGAACGAACAGAAAAAGCCGGTGTGCTCTTTGGAGGGAAGAATGATGTAGCTTCGCTTCACATATTTTGGACATGCTGCTAGGAGGGGCTATTCCTTGGAGAAGGACATGATGTTGGGAAGTATGGAGGGTCAGCAAAGGAGAGGAAGATCCTCAACCAGGTGGATTGACATGGTGGCTGCTGCAATGGGCTCTTGTATGTCAGTAATTGTAAGAATGACACAGGACAGAAGAGGGTTCAGATCTTTTGTTCATGAGTTGTGGTCAACTCTATGACACCTAACAACAACAACAATAAGATAGATAGATAGATAGATAGATAGATAGATAGATAGATAGATAGATAGATAGATAGATAGACAGAAGACAGATATAGATAGTTGTTATTGTTGTGTACCACTGAATTGTAATTGACCCATACCTGACCCTCCAGTGGGTTTTCAGAGGCAGTTTAATCACACAGGAGGAAAATGCCCATCCTTCTCCTATGGAGCAGCTAGTGGATTCAAACTGCATGCCTTTGGGATTGCAGTGCAATTTCTTACCTCTAAGCCACCAGATCTATCCTTTACCGTATTGAAACAGATGAGGAAAAGAACAGATTAGAGGCGATATATGATTAAGTATTATGGTTAGCACATGAGTCCAGAATTAAGGTTGCATAGAGAAGTGTACTGGCAGGGGGGGAGGGGGGAGAGGGATGGGGGAATTGTATACCAATGAAGGAATTTTTTTCTTTTTCTTTTCAAAGAGAGGAGTGATCTGGTGGGGACGGGTGGGCAGGGAGAAAAGTGCAGCAATGAATGAATGGAAATCCAAAATCTCTGTAAATGTTTATTAAAATAAATTTTTAAAAAAGAGAAAAAAACCACAAAAAAACCCGCAGAAAACCAGCTCTCTTTATCAAATTAAAAGAAACATTTCCATCTATCTTCTTCTCTTCTAGGTTTAATATTCACACCTAACAAACCCATACCATCTTCATATACTGTCTTGATAACCTGGCCTAACTCCCCAGTTGGAGACGTTCTAATAAGAGTGTTCAAAAGTACTTTTTTTAATTTTTTAAAAAATTTCTAGATCAATTATGCATGCCCAACCTGAAAGTATACAATAAAATAAGTTCCCAAATAAAAGAATTTACTGCCTTTCCTCAGATTGACTACTTTGTAAATGGATGACATAGGTTTCTTGTTGAAATATGTCTTCACATTTCTTTAGTTTTAACAGGCAAGCTGGGATTTTACATGGAAACACAATTTAAGAGAGAACATAATTTTTACACCTAAGAAAGAAAGCTAAAAAAGCTATGGGGTGATTCAAATAAAATATGAGCAGAATTGGAAATCAGCAATGAAATGTTAGATGTCTATGATCTCCAGCACCTGAGTGAGTTTCCTTATTTCGCAGGTCTGCTACCAAATATGTTCATCCTAATGAAACACTCAGGAGTGAGTGAACTGCTGGGTTAAGCATCTGTTACAAGAAAATGACAGTGTAATATTAAGGATATTCTAAACATCTCCTTTAATTACAAAGAAGGATCATTCTTAAATATAAAAAAAAACTCAATTACTCTAAATTAAATAGGGTGATGCCACCTTGTTGACTTAATAATATGCATTAGAACACTGGAAATGTTGTTCAATAGCTAAGAATTATATTGATACCATGTTATACACAGTAGCTAGAACACAGGTTGATAAGCAATAAAAGTATATAATTATATCTGTTAACAATTTATTCTCATGATAGGTTATACATTTTCAATTACAAGTAATTTTCCAAATTAAAAATATTTCCATTATATATGCATCTACAGTGTGCTATTTAAAGTTTACAACTTCACATTAACCATGTATGCTTTCTGTATTTCATATTCAATCTTCTGTAACAGAAAAGACACAAAGAAGAAACTAGCCAGATACATTAAAATAAACAACTTCAACTGTTAGGTCTTTAAGCAGATTTTTAAATATAATTATTTCATTATTTTAAGCTGAAATAAGAAATAATGCTTAAATATACACCTCTATCCACTGTTTATTCCTTTGTAAGAATGACTCTTGGATTGCAAACTATGTTTTACAGAATTGTATATGCTTACTGTGAATACTATAAACAAGTGAGGTAATGATGTATATAAACTTGACAATTATTTATTGATAAAGAACAATGATAGTTAACATACATTAAAACTATTCAAATACCAATTTTCTTCAATTATGTGCTAGCAAAACATCCCATGTAGACCTAACTCCTGAGAAAAGAATATGGCTAAAACGTTTAAAAGAAATAAAATTACTGTTTAACTTAAAATCTCAATATGTCTACTCAGATAATTCTGACTTTCAGTTTAAAAAGAAGGCAGAAACATTCTTTTCCTGAATACTTTATCACACTGTCTTTATATAGTACTTTTCTCCCATGAATCTGGACAAGCCTTCGTAAACATTAATTAATTCTCACTGTCCTTATGACGCCCACTTCCCAGTGCAAACTATTAGACTAGGCTGGGTGAGGCGTCAGACGCTATGGATGCTATAATTACATAACAGTTCTCCTCTGCCAGTGCTCCTCCACGGAGCTCACGTACACACCAATGGTTCCTCAAACTGCAGATCAAACAGCACTGGTCTACAAAACACTAAGGTGGTGTTCAGCCCTTACTAGACACACAGCACAGTCTCTAAATGCAGGACCGACCACTCTCTTGCTCCAGAACTAATCTTAACCTGGCTAGTCCTGGAAATCTTTTGCTTTTGAAAGTTTTAAATGGCAGGTGTTTGTTACAACTGCAACAAATACAACAAAGCTAATAAACACAAGGTGTAGCAACTAGCCTCTTCCATGTAATTCATGTGAAAGCACTCCATTTACTACAATCTCATCACAGTAAAGAGTAACTTCTGCTTCTTCTAGAATTCAGGGGGCAACTAAGTGAGTAGAGATATAAGTTTCAGTCTGACCTTGAAAACTGAATGAGATGTTTGGCCACTTTGAATTTAAGAACTTCGTCTTCTCTGTTGGACTGTTTTCTCTCTTCAGTGCATATAACAGTTAATCTCTTCCTTTGGTCAACTTTTTAACATTGCAGAGAAAAATGACTACAGTATTTTTAAATTTGCCTGCAAATTATTTTTACTTTATTTACAGAAAAGTTAATTTGTCTGATTGCAATCAATATTTTGTCTAGCAGTGTATAGTGAGCTATGCACATTTTTACATTGATGAAATTGGAGGACATGCAACCTGTGTTCTGTTCTTCTCATTTAATGCTGCCCAATAAACACAACTCAGTGTGCTAATGTCATTCACATCTTGCTATTTTAATGACCTGAGAAAGACTGCCTCCAATCTTCTGCTATCACAACTGGTGTTGATGCCAATTTATTGAAGAAATAGGCGGGGTGAGGTTGGGTTGTTTTTTTTTCCTTTCCAGATTACCTTTATGACATGTAGTCCCCAAAATATCAATTTGAGACATAAATACTCATGGTCTTATTGAAGGTTACCTGCATGCTCGGGGGGGGGCGGGGGGAAGACAGAGAAAAAAAAGAAAATGATGGTATTTTCAACATTAACAGTTGATAGGAGTGATTAGATGAGTTATTTACAATAAACTGTGAGTGGCATTGTAACTCTTCCATTCAACTAGTTTGAGTTGTAACTGCTAGTGAAATTGTGTGCTTTCTCAAGTGACTATTTGGTATTTGTATTTTCTTTTGCACAAAATGGCACATATTACCAAAATGTGGATCTGTGAAATGCTATTTCTCTTCCTCTTTCTTTTATACATGTTTTCTATGCCTTTTAAGTATAATACACTTCTTTGGGGGACCAGATGATCTAAAAAGAGTCCTCATTCCCTTGGCATGTTCCTGGTAGGGGAGGAAGCATATTGGGTAAAAATAAACTATGAAAAAGTTTGAGAAAATTGCTTAATACTGTTGTTGTTATTAAGTGCCGTAGAGTTGTAGGCAACTCATATCAACCCTATGAACGAAAGATCTGAACACTTGTATAACTTTCATTGTTTGTGCACATTCATAGAGTCTCTGGAGGTAAACTATTTTGGAAGTGGATGCCACTCCCTGCTTCCAAGCTTGTAATTGGGAAGCTCCATCAAATACTGTCTACCTTGGGAAAACCATTATCGCATTTGACACATCAGTGTCACAGTGTTTAGCATCACAGCTTTATACAGCAAATGGGCAGACCAGTGCTATACCACTTAGAAGAATGTTTGACCAAAAACAATAAACACCAGGCCCGAGGGCCACAGGCCCTGGGGCCCAAATGCTTTTTTAAATAGGCGGCCGAATCAAATCAACTCACACCCATTGGCAAGTAAACATCCACTCTAATCCTCACCAGAACCAGCAAACAAATCTTGGTAGAATCTGGCTGCTGCAGATTACTTCCAACAAAACTAGTCAAATAATTAATAAACTGCACATAGCATAAGGCCTCAGTGACCATAAATGAAGTATAGAAATGAATTTGGGCAGAACAAGCAGAACAATCAAATGGCAAGATAAATATATTTAGCTCCCATGCAAAGTCATCAGTAGATTAAAGTATCATTCCTGATTTGAGTTTATCATTATTAATAATGAGCAATATCAGGGTTCAGAGCTGCTGTACATGGTCGCTATGGGTCTCAGGCAACTTGATGGCACATAACAACAAACAACAACAACATCTGTAAAGAAGAGGAGGAGGTGAAAACTGTTTGTTTTCTTGCCATTATTGCCTGCACATCTACGCCAAATAGAAGAAATAATGAGAGTTATAGCTGTGCTCTAATCAGCTTTATGATAAATCCTATAACTCTTCCATTCTGAAAAGCTAGACAATCTCAAAATTGATAGTAAGCAAAAGTTTTGGGGTTTAGGATAAGGTAAATGGTGATCAAACCTACTTAATCACACTTCTGAGTTTGGAGAGACTGTGGGAAAAGTGTCCTTCCTTGTTAACAATTCCCACCCCCTTCTTTCTAGCAAGACACAAGTCTTTGCTAAGCAAATAGCCAGTCTGATCTTACAGGAAGTCAAAGACTGAGGTTTGTAAAAGAACTCACCTTATGAAGGTGAATTACCTCTTTTAAGGTACCACTGAAGAAGTTACCTCTCTGTGCTTTAAAAGAGCTCTTAGTGCACTAAAACATCAAAATTGTCTGGGATTAGCTAGCTTCTTCCAGGGTCAGGCCTCATAAAGAGTGAGTCCCACTGGAAAAAACACCTTTTGTCTGTCCTAGTTAAGATACACAAAGAAGCTCCACATTAGTGTTTGACCCTAACTAACTGGAATCTGAAGTTTAAAAGTGTCAAGGTCAGCTCTGAGTCTGGTAACCTGTTTGAATAGATTTCCATTTGGTAATTACTATATTTAGATATTCTGCCTCCCTTTCCCATCACTTTCAGTGTCCAAGAAAACAGTTGTAACAAACTAGGGTAAGAAATCATGGACACAGGTTGAGTCCAGTAAGAGATTACTCAACTAATGACTTCTCTAGAATATCTTTTCCTCTCCAGATCATAACTGACTTCCTTTAGGCAAGAAATATAAACCCAAGGTGGCCAAATTATGCAGATGTAAGTCATTTAATATAAAATATCAGAGTTTGATATGGCAGGAATCCATTTCTCAGGATACTCAGACATATAAACGCAGCAATCTGTTCAGAACTGAAATAATTAACACCATGTCTTCAGAAATCAGTTCACAGGAGTACCTCACTACAGACTACACCACTCTATAGCAATCCACAAGCTTCCACTGGCAAATGGTATCTGCACATGAGGTGTATTTGGCTAGAATCAAACTTAGGCTTCTGGCCTGGAAGGAGAGAATTCTACCACTGAGTCACCACTGTTCCTCCAAACTCTGTTAAGGTAACTCATGGTTGCTGTGATGCTGAACACTGTGACCTTGATGTATGAAATGTAGTGATGGTTCTTCATGGTGGAACAGTGTTTGGTGGAGATCCCTGATTAAAAAGTTTGGGAGAAGGAGTGGCATCCACTTCCAAAGTAGCTTGCCTCCTCAAACCCTATGAACTTGGAGAAAGGATGAAAGTTATGCAAGTGTTCAGGTATTTCGTTCATAGGATCACTATGAGTCACCTACAACTCGATGGCACTTAACAACAACAACACAGAGAGAGCTCAGTTGGCCTAGTGGACAGAAAGCGATGCTACCAAGCCAAAGGTGGGTGATTTTAATCTGCAGCCCTCAGACCTGGTTTTAATTGTTTTTGGTCAAACATTCTTCTAAGTGGTATAGCTCTGATCTGTCCATTTGCTGTACAGAGGTAACTTGTGTTCGCTGTGATGCTGAATACTGTGACACTGATGCATGAAATATGATAATGGTTATCCATCATGGACCGTGTTTGTTGAGGCTCCCTGATTAAAACAAGCTTGGAAGCAGGAGTGGCATCCACTTCCAAAACAGCTTGCCTCTGAAAACCGTTTGAACTTGGAGAAACAATGAAAGTTACACAATGAAATGTTCAGGTCTTTCGTTCATAGGGTCACCATGAGTCATCTATGACTTGACAAGCACTTGAAAACAGCAACAACCTGAATATACCAAAAGAACAAATAGATATGTCCTGGAAATGATGCAGCCAGAGTGCTTCTTGGAGGCAAGAATGACAAAGCTTCAGTTTCACACTTGGATATGTAGCTAGTCAAGGCTATTCCTTGGAAAGGGGAATCATGCTTGGAAAAAGAGACGGTAAGTGAAGGAGATGAAGACTCCCAATGAGATGGATTGACAATGTCACTGCAATGGGCTCTAGTGTCTCAGATGATGAGGATGGCACAGGATAGGGCATGTTTAAAGGTTGGCTGTTCACAAGGCAACTATGAGTACTTGACTTGAAGACACCAACAACACCACCACCACTTGAACATAGAGGAAAAACAGAACACAAGATAAAACTATATGTAAACAGACGAGCAAAGACTGGAAGGGAAATAGTGGAGCAAACAACTGTTTCTGGATTATGAGACTATCATCAAATTTGCTTTCCCATAGTATTTTTCTTAAGTTGCAGGACTAACACAAATGTTGAGCCTCTATAGCTGTTTGAATCCACCAGCAATTCCATGGGAGAAAGATGGACAATCTCTGTTGTGATTTATAGCTTCAGAAACCCAATGGCGAGTTTGCTATAAATCACTTCTGACTGAAAGGCAATGAGATAGATTCTTTTAACCAAAGCAATAAGCAATAGAGTTGAATCTGAGCAACTGGAATGAGTTACTGCAATTTATCATTAAACACGTGTGGCTGAGCTTTTCAAGTATTTGGGTCAGATTAAAACTTTGGGTGATAGCTCTCATTGACCAATTTTTTTAAAAAAATTTATTTTATTATTGTGTGTGTGTGTGTGTGTGTGTGTACCGTCAAATCAGATCCGACCAGCACAGGAAGAGACTGTCCCTCCCTCTCCAGCAGAGCATCTGGTGGACTCGAACCGCTCGCCTCTGGGATTGCGGTGCAGCCTCCCGCCACCAGGCCACCACAGCCCACCCTCATTGACCAATTTAAGACAGTTTTCTAATAATATATGCTTTTTAATTCTAAATTAAAGTTAAATTAAAAAGGAGTTGGATATAATTTTAACTATATCTGTTGTTATCCTTTATCAAAAGCAATTTATTATTATTTGCATAATAATCAATAGGTAACTACTAAAGAAAACTGAAGTACAGTTGGAAAATCTCTCTCTCTCTAATAGCATATATATCTCTGGGCTCTTCCCCTGGGCCCTACCTCAAAAACAAACTGCTTAGAAAACCAACTGACAAGGATTAAAAGATTAAATCTGCATGGAGCTTGAGTTGAGCACAGCTGTACATTTTCTCAACTGAATCATGGGCAACTCTGTGCAGGAAGGAGTCAGTTGTTGGCCTGTAGGGACAAAGAAATAATTACAGGAGTAAGTGATAGAGTTCAATTTGTCTATTTTCAGACTTTTAGAAAATTCTCTGTGGGGCCAAGGCTTTGGTTAGTAAAACTGAGTTGAAAACAATGAAGTAATTAAATGTAAAATTTGATCCTACTTGAATATTGATTATGATATGTAAAAATTTAGGGTAGGTGCTTTAACTAATTTCAAATATTTTTGTTAGAAATTGAGTTCTAAAAAAATCAAAAGAGATAAATGTAATATTTTCTTAAGAAAATGGCAATACTGAACACTGGACTTAAGAAATTCTCATTAGTAACAAAACTTAGCAAATTATTGTTCCATCTTGTCTTCTTTTCCTCAAATTTCACATTTTTTAAGTAAACATTATGAATCCTATAGTGCTGTATTTTCCTGCTAGTTTAGAAATGGTGACACCAATAATGTAATTTATCACTCCTAAAGTTCTAGCAGCATAATACATAGCCTTTTTTAAATATTTCACTCTGGAGTTTTAAAAAAATATTTTTAAAAGAGAGGAAAAGCAGAAATGGTTGGAACTTGCTTCCATTATTACCTGAAGTAAAGTAACTTGTGAATGGTAATTTCAAATGATTCCCTCAGTGAAAAAATATTTTAAGTTCTTTTTCTGGTATTGACTAAATACTATTGCATACTTTTTCTTTCTTTTTCAACTATTCTCTCCTTTTTCTTTTATACAATACAGTAGTCCAAAATGTTCCCCCACAAACTGGCCATTTTACCCACTGGTGAGTACTGTAGCTCTAAACTGTTTATTTTCTTCTGTCATTAGTTGCTGAATGCATAGGGAAATGAGATCCTTGAATTTTCACAGAAACCACATTTCTAACCACTGCTGTGAACTTTCTTCTGATTGTAATTTTCAGAGTTGTACTAAGGTCTATCACATAGTGAGAATGAATAATTCTGCATCAATTCTAATTTGGCAGTTGACCATTTATCCCAAATTCCTCTAGAGATACAAATAACCTGATTCTCAGGTATAGTCAGGTCACCCACCAGAGCTTTTAGCATTCTTTTCACTATGGAAGGCAGTATGTCACTTTCTCAAAAAGTTGGAAAGAGAAATATCTTTTGACCCAGCAATTCCACTAATGGGAGTATACCCTAAAGAAAACAGGGCTGCCACCCAAACATATATATGTACACTCATGTTTATTGCTGCATTGTTCACAATAGCAAAAAGATGGAAGTAACCCAAGTGCCCATCAACAAATGAATGGATAGAGAAGTTGTGGTATATTCACACAATGGAATAGTATGCAGCACTGAAAAGCAAGGAACTAATAAAATATTATACAACATGGGAATCCTGGAGGACATTATGCTGAGTGAAATATCTCAAAAAAGGACAAATACTGCATAATGGCACTGTTATAAAACAAAACTTACATGGGGGTTAGGAGAGACTAAGAAAAAAGGGGATAAATAATGAACACTGGAACAGAAGAAAGAAAAAACTGCTTAAAAGGAATATATGATTAAGCCTTAAGTGTACGACAACAGTCCAGAATAAAAGGTGCATAGCAGAGTGGACTTGGATGGGGGGAATGGAGGAACTGATGCAACAATAAATGAAATCCAAATTTTCTGTAAACTTTTGTTAAAATCACAATAAAAAATATTTAAAAAGAAAATTAAAAGTGAGGCTACTTGCTGCATTGCTCCAATCTGCTTTATTATATCAAAACCATTCCTGAGGGAGCCCCAGGCCTCAAGTAAGTTTTATTCTTCTAGGTTCACTTTAAATTCCAATGTTCTGAAGTCCTCCAGGGTCTCAATGTCAAAATGTCCATTGGTTTCCAAGCTGTAAATCTATAAAAAGATGAGGAAGACACTGTCTCATCTCCTCCCAAGGAGTGTCTAGTAGTTTTGAACCCGTTTCAGTTAACAGTCCATTTAACATGTTAAGTCTAGGTTAATTTTGCTGGTAAGTGCCTCTTCATTGAGTACGACCCTAAGAACAACAAACCTGAACCAGGGATCAACCTTTTGAGCTCTTGACTTTGGAGGAGTTGGACACTGTAAGCCAAGGTTCCCTGGATCAGCTGAGGTGGTCATTCTGTGCCATGACCTTGACCTTTCATTTGTGAGAGAAATGGGCCACCTCCACCACTGGACCTCATGGGACTCAAACCCACTAGACCACCAACTCCAATTACTTTGGGTAGGGGCAACAGCTTAGCTGAGTCCTCCGCTGAAGCCCGGGCACTCTGAAACGGTGACTCAGGGCCTTACAGGCCTGTGTGCACAGCCAACCCTCGGGTCTGTGGGTCTGTTCGCCATCTATCCCCTCTGCCTACGCCTCCACTCAGTTATTCCACTGTGTTGGCCCACTGTGAGACCCCTGAAAGAAGATACCAGTTCCCTAATTCCCGCACTCCACCTCCCACAGAAAACCCCCAAGGTCTCGACCCCTCTTACACCCCGCCACCCTGGTGAACTTTCTCCCCAGACTCCACGGATTCTTCGCAGCCGTTTGACCCCATTTCACGTTAAATATGCCCAGCCACATCCCTAGGGAGCGGCGTGCGCTAATCACATCCGTCTGTTTCACCTGAGCCCCGGGTCCACGACGGCAGAAGAGCTGAGGGGGGGGGGGTACGTCAGCTGGGGCAGTGCTGGTGGGGCGTCAGCTGGGGTGGTAGGATCTGAAATCTGGCATCAGGCGGGGAAAGGAGCTGTCGGGAGGCTGCCCGCGGTGCAGCTCCCGCGCGGCCGCCACATGCACGCTTCTCCGCAGGCCCGGGTGGGGAGGACGCCCCCTGGCGCCTCCGCGCCGCGGGCCTGGGAGCTAGGCGAGCGCGCGGGGCGGAGCTTCGCGGGCCGGTTCGCGCCGCCGCTCCCAGGCTGGGTATTCGCCGGGATCCGCCAGGGCCTCTGCGGGGCCGCTGCAGCCCTCCAAGTGTGCGCTGCCCGGCGGCCGGGAGTGGGGAAAAGAAGTTAAGGTCAAGACAGAAAACAAAGTCAGCAGGTCACCCGGCAGGTTCTGAGCGAATTATGCAAGGAAAGCTGGGGAATGTTTGATGCGTCCTTCCCCCGGTACCTTCCCCCCTGCTCCTAGGAAGCCGGTTCCAGTTTAAGGGTTGGGCTGGGATTGACAAAGCTGCTTCTCTGATGTGGTTATGATTTTGCTAAACTCCTCAAGGGCAATTCTCCCTCCCCATCTTTAAGTAAGGGGAGCGAGCATTACTATGAAAAGAAATACATAAGAGGATGGGAAAGAAATATAGGCTTGGTCCAAAAGCAATGTTGAGACTCGACCTACAGTTTCCAGAAAGCGCCTGGCGGAGCTTTAGGTGAAAATGGGAACTACCGAAACCTAAACTGAATAATATCCATGTGCTATTTTTCTATTACTCTCCCCCAGGCGTTGGAGCTATACCCTTCACACGGAATTTAAAGAGTTAAAACTGGCCATAGCTGTTTGTTTTTCCTGCTAACTTTTGTGGCATTAGGACTGTTCTGTTAACTAGGTATATGCAATTCACAGAATTTCACGGTAAATTCCCCAGACCAAATATTTGGCTGAGCAAATAAACAACATTATCCATTCCTGAAAATAAGCCAGTAGAAGGAGGGGGAAGGGAAAATAGTGTTTGCTAGAAAGTGACCTGAGTTGGGGCAGCCACCAGATTCAGGCTTGAGCTCTGGCTATGTCATTCCTTCAAATACACAAGATCCTTCGGCGCCCAGGCAATGATAATGGACATTTCAGAAACTTGCTGCAAATAGGGATAAACTGAATGAGGACGCCATAGGGGAATCTATAATGGGTCTCCCCTAGGTGATTTATCCTAGCTCCACACCATTAATCAAAGGGACAAAGATCTGAGGTGCTGGGGAGGACAAACCTTATTTGCTGTGAGATTTGGAGATCTGTGGAGTATTGCTGCCTTTGCTGGGGCTCTGATCGCCTCTCTCCACCTGCGCTCTCCAGGGAGTTGGGGCTTTGGCAACCTCCCCACTTCTATTTTTATTGGTTTCCACTAAGCTGCTCCTTTTGGAGGACTGTAGAACTTTAGTAATTAAAAACAAAAATGAATCTTGCTTCACTCACTCCTTCCCCAACCCGACCTCCAGCAGCACATACCAAGTTTGGATACACAAACACAGGGTGTGCACACACATCATTTACAGAAAAACAAATGCCAGGAATGTGTTGTACCAGTTATGTTCTTCAGGTACACACACCACCACCCAGGTTTATACAATCGTGACAGAGAAACACATTTCTATCAGCTGGATAAAGTCTGGGCTTTTGGCCTACATTCATCCAAGCCTATGTGGGAAAAACAAAAAGGGAGAAGGCCCTAGAAGAAATGAGCCCTAGTATGCTAAGATTGCAGGGTTTAACTTGATTGCTGGTGGCAGACAAGAAAAAGCAAAGACTTTTCTCCTCTGGTCCACTTAACCTCTATCTTTCATCCCATTCCAGCAATCCATTTTCTTGTATTGCTGGCAGCCCAGAGCTAACCAAGGGAGACACCTAAGCATCATCATTTTTCATGCTGCCTTGAGGTTGAGCTTTCTCCTTAAAGTAACCCTGGCTCAGAACTCTTTCTCTAGGTAAGATGGAGAGCTTGGGGTATAAAACACAAGAGAGCCAACGTAAGTTGCCATTTGACTCAAGAGAGTCTATGTAGTAAAACATCCTCATACTACCTATTTAGAAATTCTAATCCTTCATCAATCCCATTGCCACCCTGTGCCTAATCCAATCTGTCAGAATTCTGAACCTGATGAAAGCATTCATGTAGAAAACAGTGAACAATGAAAAAAGTTAAGAAAAGCCAGAAAAGAGTTTTAACCACGTGACCTAATAAATACTGGTCAATAAAGTTTTTTTGAAGGTAGGGCAAAGATATACTATCATATTGGGCACAACCCACTTATCAAGAACCAAAAATGCCTATTTAAATTTAAAAAAATCCACAAACCTAGCATGCATAGGCACACACTCTTTAGCATATGCATTTATAGTTTTGGTTTGAAAATACAACCTTGATACTTATAATGACTAGAGATATTGTAAGGTATTATAAAAGCAAAAGTAGGAAGCATTTCTTTAAGTTGGATCATTTCTCCTTCATACTTGACTACTACTTCCAACAGGTGAGCAAACCCAAAAGGTGTAGGTAAGAACAATGAGCCCAAAACTGAGTCTTTAATCTGACCAACTCCTTTCATCCCACTGTTTCTCCAAAGCATGTGTCATCCATATGGGAGAGGATGCTGCGTCCTTGTTAACATTAATAGAAATGGAAAACACTTCATCCTGCCAACTACCATCTCTCTGCCATCAGTTTACTTCTAGTTCCTCCAACTGTGTGGAAGTCCAAGTAGAAAGTGGAGGTTTCTACTTGGACTTTCACACAGTTCCCAACGTTATCTCAATATAACTTGTAAAATCTCATTCAAGAGATGAGGCAGAAGGAAAAGAGAAGCAAAGAGAAAAAGAACATGGTTTTACCTTTAAAATAATGACTTATTTTATTTTTCTTTTAATACGTAGTTATAAATATATTTTGTCAAAATATATGATCAATATGGTCAAAACATTTGCACGTAAAGTCATAAATAAGGTCAAGGTGAATGTTTAGGTTTGGGGTTTTTTTCTCTCTCTTTTTTTTTTTTTAAGATAAAAGTCCAGCTATAAAGAAGCAGTCTGTGTAGTGTGTAAGTCAGTGGATGGGAACGTGTGTGTGTCTCCCCATGGACTGTTCAATCTCAGCGGCACCCACATCCCTCTACCACCATCTCCTGATAATTTTTCAGTACCACCTTGTCATACTCATCCAGGTACAGCATGGAGATGGCACTCAGTTCAGTGGGCACACAACAGGCTTTGGGGATACTGGAATTGACAGAGTTGACCAGGGTCTGCACAATGGCATGGTTGGTTGAATTGAGGTGGTCAGCCAGTGGAAAGGGGCAGTCCCCATGGCAGTAGAAGGCCTGGTAGCCTGGTGGAGCCACGATCCAGTCATTCCAGCCCACATCGCTGAAGTCCACATAGAGTGAGTGGCGCCGGCAGTTCTTGTTCTTCTTCCGGGCCCTCTGTGGGTGATGCTTAGGGCTACGCTTGGCCCTCCGGCGACGGGTCAAGGCATGGCCCTGACCATCATGGCCAAAGGTGACTAGGAGGGGCCGGAGTTGGGCCCAATTCTCACTCCCTTGAGGTAACGAGCGGCTAATCCTGACATGCTGGCCCTGGTGGGTCCGTGTCTGATGGAGGTGAGTCACCTCAATGGCCAGTCCATAGTTCGGTTGTTTTTCCCGGGTCCAGCGAAGGACTGCAGGACTCACATCAAAAGTTTCCCACCGCGTCACATTGTGGTGGACCAGTCTCGTGTCCAGTAGTCGTGTGATGAGGTGCCCAGGCACCATTTCTGCCGGGGGCTTCATAACCTCATAAATGTTTATGCGGTGGAAGCCCCGCTCCCAGTCAGGGCCCTGGTCCACCTGCTCCCGAAAGAGCCGAAGCTCCGCGGAAGAGATCACCTCGTTCTCTGGGATGCTGCTGAGGTTAAAGAGGAAACGAAAAGCAGAATTTTCGCTGGTCCCTGGGATGTTCTCCAGATGTTCTAGACACAATTGGGGAGAGGGGGGAAAAATCCACATAAACTTTTTTGTAAAGTTGAAAAAGTTAACAAATAGCTACGAGATGGTTGGTATGTGATGTATTTTGCTTAGACATTGGAAGCCTATACTGAGAAAATAACTCTTTATGTGAAAAAGCATATAAATGAAGCTACTAGCAAACTGGGAGGGGGGAGCTAAACCCAAAACACCCAGCATTCAGCAAACACCAAAGACAGAAAGTATCTCCCAACCTCCTTTATGTCTAATAATTTCCATGTGTCAACTCCTTACTCCACCATCATCAGACTCCCCTTTTCAAAACCTCTTGGCTTTGTGTACACTGTTTTCTTTACAAGTGGTTGTAAAGAAAAAGAGGGGCCAACAGAGCTGAGGCAGGAGGAAACATGCACACAGCCACCCTCTCCCTCTTCTTCTACTTTTGAGTATGTTACTAAACATTTCCCCAGTGATCTTGGAAACACAGAGCATGCCTTGTTGATCATGTTACAGAGAGGAAAATAAATTCCAACACAGTAATGATGCTGGTGGATTAATAACTCAGATTTACTTTGGAAAAGAAACATCCGCTAGGAAACATTCAGATCGGATTACAAGGCCCCTATTGAATAAAACTGACAAACACACAGCTGTAATATTAAATTCAGTAGGTGCTTTGGAAAGTAAAAAGAAAAAAAAAAAAGGCAGAAAACCTGGCAGAAAAGGCTTTGATATAGCAAAAACAAAAACAAACCGCTGGGGCTACCCACGTCTGAGTGGTGTCATGCCCCTTCCTCAGCCCCTCCCCCTCTGTCTCCAAAAAAATAAAATAAGCTCTGCAGTAGTTCTAGAAATTCATGGAGGGCAAGCAGCTCTGTTCCCCAGCCTTATGGATTGAGGCCTTTGAGGTAACAGGAACTCTCCTCCCCCTCCATCATTTCCACTGCTTCTCTGGCCAACCTCACTAGCATTTTCCTCATCCAGACCCCCCCGGCAGGGACTGACCTTCGTGATGGAAACTCCTCACGGTGTTGGCCCGGCTGGCAGGGCGCTCCGGGTACTCCAGACCGATACTGTGGATCTGCTCTTCCTCCTCCTCCTCCCCCGACTGGAGCCTGTAGAGATCCCGCATGTAATCCGGGATGACCGCGCTCTTGCTGGGCTGCGGCCGGCGGCGCAGCCCGAACATCTGCAGAAGCGTCGCCTCGAAGTCCCGCAGGAGCTCATGGCTCTGCCCTGAGCGGCGTCCTCCCGCGTGGCCCTGAATCTCGGCGACTTTTTTCTTCCCCGTCTCAGGTATCAAACTAGCATGGCTCGCGCCTCCTAGCAGGACTTGGCATAATAAAACGACCATCAGCATTCGGTTACCAGGAATCATGGTGTCTCTGGGGAGGGGGTAGGGGTGGAAGGTTAAAGAATAAACATCAATAAATAGAGAGAAACAGAGATGTCTCTGCATATGCATATTGGTCTAGAAATGGAGGGTCAAGATGTAAAACAGGTCAGAAAGATCAAGTTTGTGTCTTCTTCCTCACCCCCCTTAGCACCAGCTGCAGCCATGCGTGGCCTGAAAGTAGGAATTGCCCTGTAATTACTTGGTCTAACTTGTTTACAGTCAAATAACCCCAAATCAGATAGCCTCCATCCTGTTAATCTTTTTTTGTCCCAACTGCTATCTGAGCCATGATCTCAGCTTGGCTTCTCCAAGGATAAACAGTTAACGTTGAGGGGGTAAAAAAAAAAAATGTGGGGGAGGGAGAATTAAAATGCCATCCGTTCTCCACTTCAGACCTTCCCCCCTCCCTTCCTCCACACCCGACCCCCCCCCCACTTCCCCCCTCCCTTCCTCCACACCCGACCCCCCCCCCAACCCTTGCTGTCTCTGCCCCTAGAGCCCAACTTCCACAACTTTCCTGCCAGTTCAGGGAGGGAGGGAGAGCAGAAAAGTAGAGACAGGGTGAAGACACGGATGGCAGGGTCCAGAGGCCAAGAATGGTGGCCAAGGAGTCTGAAACACGCAGCTACAGCGTCAGTTCGTGCGGGTTCCCGATTCTAACTCCCAGTGATGGGAGTAGGGACTATTCCCTAATGACTTCTCCAAATTTTCTCGAAAGGCTGGGAATGTGCCGCGGGGGTACTAGGCGCTCCCCAGGCCAGTGGGGGCAGAGGGACACTAATAGGTACCACCCCAGGCTGCGGAGTTTCCATCTCTTTAGTTCCCTAGAGCTCTGCTTTCTTGCAACGTAGCTGATCTGAGAGGGCGAGATGGAGCAAGTAGCACTTTACAAGGAGCCGGTGCACTTGAGCGCACCCAGCTGTCGGGTCAAGAAAGGAGCGACAGGGCGAGCAGATGAGTGGAGCCTGGCCACGGGAAAGCAGGTCCGACGGGAGGGACAGAGGCGAGCGCGAGTGGGGAGGACAGAGTGAGTTCCCGGGAGGGGACAAGGAAGAGGTGGCTACTCACTGACAGAAAACAAGGCATATAATAACAGTCCATGATTCTTGACAGCCAATCTTGAACAAACTTGCTGGAAAGGCTCAGTTGAGCTGCAGCAGTGCGTGACTCGGGATGGCACTACGGAATGGCTCCTAAAATGAATATTTGAATATAATGAGACTCCGATGCAGACAGCCTCTGTTTTTCTTCCAGCCCCTCTGAGTCACGTGAACCCAGAGGCCCCTCCCCACGCCTGGAGGAGCCCGCCCTCCCCACGGCGGGCGGCGAAAGGGCCCGCGCGCCCTCCCCGCCCGGTCCCCGCCCCCTCCCAGCAAGGACAACCTCCGCGCCGGCTGCCCGAGCCCCAGCGGTCCGGGGAGAGCCCCCGGCGGCGAGCGGCAGGTCCCCCAGCACGTCGCCGGGATCAGCAAGTCCCTCCGGCCGAGGGCACCCTAGCTACAGCGAGCCGAGGACGTGGTCCTTGCCTCTACCTGCCGCGCGCAGTGCCCCCGCCCATGCCCGCGCTTCGGCGACCTGAAGCCTTAGCCTCCAGAGCTCCGAGTAGGATCTGCACCTTCTAGCTTGAGCCTGGCTCACACGGGTCGGTCCGGAGCTGACAGAGTCATGGTGGGGCTGATACTCATTACCAAAAGGCACTTGAAAAAGCTATTAGTAAGGAACCCTTCACGCGCACGCCCCCCGTCACTCCTTCTGGGGTCTCGGAGAGGCCAAATATTGTTCCCAGCGACAGAGTCACCCCCTGGCAAACGCCTGGGAGTGTTTTAGAGGAGCAGGCCAGCCGCTTTAGCTCCCAGCCAAAAGTTGCTGACCCAGTCACGCCCGGAAAGGGGGAGGTAAAGTTTAGAGGGTAGCTGGGACAGGACACGCCGGCTACTTTACGGAGAAAATCTCAGCATTCCACCACCATCAAAATAAATCCCCAAAGAAACCAGGCCGCTGAGCGGTTCCAGGCGGAGGGGCTGTGCCCTGGGCTCGAGGCCCTGGGCGGATTCAACAAGAGGCGTCACCAAGACAAGGCGCTTCACATTTTTAGGTCTTAATGTCGTGGAGGTTTTACAACTGCAGACCCAACATAGAAAGGCAATCTAGCCGCGTTCCCAGAAGTCTAGAAAATCGTGAACAGCTTTCGGCCGGCGTTCAACCTAAAGTCACTCTCAGTTTCTCTCTCCCTGCTCATGTCTTAAAAGCTCCACTTGCCGCCCTCCTCCCCTGCACACTATCACCACCACGTCCTTCCCCCAACCGGTCCCTCCTTTGCGCCAGCTGCAGAGTCAAATCAAATGCTTCCCCAAGAATTCTACCAACCCACAGCTTGAGACATTGCTGGCATGTCCAGACTCTAATCGAAGATGCGGCACTCATGGCGTTCTCGGTGCAAGTGCTAGTTTAAAAAACCCTACCAAGTACAGCTCTGTGGTCACAGGAGACTCGGGTGCCGGGTCCAAGGCCCAAACCCCGCTACCCAAAAGGCCGGGATCCAAGCCCAACTCTTCCTGCCTCGTCTAAGCCTCCAGCCCCTCTTTGCCGAGGTTGTTTCCAGTTTTGGAGTTCGAGGGCTCCGGCTGCCCTATTCATTCTCCTCCACAGACTTGGTTTCCTTTGGGGGGCACTCAAGGGAAGCTTTTGGGCACAAGGAGAATAGGAACCGGCAGGTCAGCCCTCACATCGAGCCGCAGCTGCCCGGCGCCGCCCGAAGCAGCAGGTCTGGGTGCGGAGGCCTCGGGCGCCCCTGCGCGACCGCTAGCGCCCTGCGCCTGGCGCGCCTCTTTTAAGTGGCCTTTGGCTTTCCCGCTCCCGCGCCACCTCTGGGGAGGATCGCGAAAGCGCTGGGGACGGCCACTCTAGTTTTTGCTACGTTTCCCATATAGGGGTGAGCTCTAAATATGGGGGGGGCAGGTAGAGAGACAGGTCCTCGAGGGGCGAGCGGACAATAGAAAGGGCGTGCACCGTCCTTGGTCCCTCAGAACTTTCCCAGGGCAGCAGCTGGGGCGCTGAGCTAAAATCCAGAAAATGTGGGAAGAGGGAGGCGATTTTTCCATTTTGGAGTTCTCAATATTTGTCTCTAATCACTTTTCAGGAAGTAAATAGTTCTAAATTTTAAAAAGTAAAGGCCGAAAAGAAAACTTTTCGCACAAACTTTTCCTTGGAGGAAGAAGTGCAGGCGGTAACTCCTGGCAATCAATTGTCCTC
This sequence comes from Elephantulus edwardii, assembly GCF_000299155.1. NCBI lineage: Eukaryota > Metazoa > Chordata > Mammalia > Macroscelidea > Macroscelididae > Elephantulus > Elephantulus edwardii. Next base: position 5,470,069 of record NW_006399890.1, on the reverse strand, counting down.
CGCCTCCTTACAGGCATCTCTCTCATCCCAACGCTCAGAGGCAGCCTCAGTTTACCCAACATGTGTCTTTGGGGTTTTAAATGTTCACAAAGCCAGTCCACAAACTGCAGTCCTCGCCGAACGTCCATAGGGAGGGGTCCACACAGTCCCTTAGCCGCCCACGGTCAGGAAGAGTGGCTCCTAAGGGCCCGCCTGGGACTGCTCACACAACACAAAACCGCGACAAGAGGCGTCTCCGGAGTCCCTGGCACCTCCGCCATCATCCCCACAAACTCTGCTATGGAATGATAGAGCAGAGGCACCGTGCATGTTGCAAGTCCACGAAAAGAACTCAAGGAGGAGGCGCATCCTGCAGCGGCAGTTCGCAAGCTCTCTTTGGCGCGGGCGCCGAGTGAGTGGACACCCCCTATGACGGGACCCCTCCAGTGGCACAGGCTTCCAGAGGAGAGAAGGACTGCGCGCTCCACCGCAGAACCAGCCCTGGCTAGGGGTTCTCGCTCCACTTCACCGCCCCTTATCTTTAGATCCCAAAGTCGGCGCCCCCTTTCCTCTCGCAGTCCTTCCCGTCGGGGCATCACGACTGCCCAGCCAACCCGCAAGGCGCTCGGCTCCAATCTTTCCCGAACCCCGATTAAGGGACTTCTCTCTCTTCATCCCTTCTCTTCTCCGCTCCCCCGTACTGCCCAAAGGTAGACCTTCGCCGGGGCAGCCCAATAGAGGTGGCCGGGATAGAATCAGATGCATCTTATTACACCAGCATCCCCTGCTCCAGCACGGCCGCTGGAAAGCATTGGTCACCTTGTGGCTCGGCCACAGCCAGTACCTGCCTATCCTCCCCCGAGGATGCGCTTCGGCCCACTTGGCCCCGCGCTCCTCGCCAGGCAGCCTGGCTCACCATAGATCCGCGCGGCAGCGGGCTCGCCAGCAGAAGCTCCTGGGGACCTCTGAACGGCTGCAGTGAACCTGGACGAGGGTCGGGGACTGGGGCGCTGCAGGCTCGAGACGGCTCGGACGGGATTCCCATCAAGGAGAGAGGCTAAGATACTCAGCCCCGGGCAGTAGCTGCGTTTCGATGTCCTGTCCCTCCACTCGGATGCCAAACTCACCTAGCTTCCGGGCCGGGCTCTGCGCTCCTTCCCTTCCTCCCTCCCTCCTCCTCTGCCCACTTGCATCCTCTCCTGCCTCCTCTTTCCCTCTCCTTCTCTTTCTTTCTTTCTTTTCCTCCTCCTCTTCCCCAGCAGCCCCTCCCTTCTTCCCTCCTCCCTTGCCTGCCTCCCTGTCTGAGGCTAGGAGCCCCGCCCACATCCTCCCTTCCAGCCTCCCGGCCTCGCCTTCCAGACCCGGGTCCCGGAAGCCTGGGAAGCGCCTGAGTCCGCAGCTGCCGCCCGGGTTGGGACGCAGCAGCCTCCAGCTCCGGGAAGCGGCCAGGGCTCACCTGGGGACCACGTGCAGAGGTACTAGAAAGCATGCACCGACTAGTCGCCTTGCCTTCCAAAAATACCCATGGGAGTCTGGGCTTCCCTGAGTTTAGAGTAACTGCTGCCCAAACTGATGATTAAAACACTGAGTAATCACCATTTACCCCGAGTAATTAGAGATAATGAAACACCTCTAAAATCAGGTTATGGAGAAAGGAGCTGTTGGATTGGTTTAAAGGGTGGCCTTCCATAAATTGTTAAAGGATTTCCAAACGTTGAGAAACAGGCTGTGCTCAGAGCTGTGTGCCTGATAGAAGTACCTTTGTGGCTATTAGAAGATGGCCTTCTTCCAAAACATTAGGTGGAAAGCCTTAGTGATAACCCTCAGAGAGACAGCCCCACTCAAAAGACTGGCTTCCGCCTCCTCCAGACTTAGCCTTTTTGAGGGCCAAAGTGGCTTGGAGACAGGCAGGGGACAGTGTTTGTTTAGTTAGAAATGTCTGTATAGAGCTTAGAAGGCCTTTGAAGAACTGGTAGACTTCAATTTGTTGGTGTTGGTTGGATTTTTATTCGTGGTGCTAGAAATCCTTTAAGGTAGCAAATACAGAAGCAACAAGAAAAGATGCTCATTGCTCCAGGAAGGAAGAAGGGGGATGAGAGACTTCACATATTAAAAAGTGCTAGTAATCATATTAGCAGGGAAGTGGAATGTGGTGGTTTTGAAACTTTCCCAAATAGAAACTAATTTCACACAGTCTCTCTGATGGAGATACAGCATCATCTCTTCACCTTACAAACAAGGAGGAGGAGAAGAGCAAGCTAAAGAGACTCCCCTGGAGCCTAGAGCCCCAGAGCAAATCACAACCTGAGTTCTACAGTTTTAGCAAGCTTGCTTGAATGTGGAGTGGAGAGGCATGGGCCTGGGCTCCAGGGAGCCTGGTGAATCCCAGAGAGCTGAACTTCTCTTGTCCGGAATTTCTCTTACTGAGATGGATAGACTTTATGCTTCACTGTCACAACCAAGCACTTAGGTCTTTACTTAAGCTGATATTGGACCCAGGGAGTACATCAACTAAAACGTAACATTATACATATCTTCACAAATGAAGATTATACATTATATAAATCTTCTTTGAGACACAAGTATTACAAAGTGTGAGAAGTACTCTGGATTGGAGAAACGGTTGAAACAGGTGGGGTCCTGCATCCTTTCCAAGCTCATGCTTCTTGTTGTTGTTAGGTGTTGTAGAGTACAGCACAACTTATAGCAACCCTATGAACAAAAGATCTGAACCCTGTTCTATACTGCTCCATCCTCACACTTCTTGACACACAAGAGCCCATTGCAGCAGTCACTGTGTCAATCCCCCTGGATGAGGGTCTCCTTTTCCTTTGCTAACCCTCCACCCTTCCCAGCATCATGTCCATGTTTGTGGGGCCTTTTAGCCCAATGATGCATTTAACAACAGAAACAAGCTGTATGGCTTTGGGGATGCCAGTTCATTCCTGTAGACCTCAGGTTTCTCACGTGCAGAGTGAAAGAATTAAACCAGATAATCGTCATTCTTCCTTACAATTTGAAAATTATTAGATTATTTTATTGTAATTTTATTAAACATCAGCCTTCTTTAATTTTAATCATTCCTGAGCCCACCTCCTCTAAGAACCTCTAATTAAACAGGGCAGGGCAATAGCTCCACCCCAAAAATATGACTGACAGTATACCTCCAGCTTCCAACATAATCAAAATTACAATTAATTATTAATAATAACAACACAAAATTAAAACTCCATTAAATAGTTACCTAATGTCCATCCTGAGGCATTAGGCAGTATACTCCTTGAACACACTTTCTGTTTGGAGTAAGGACAGATTAAATGTTTACTGAACCCCCTAAGTCAATTTCTGTAGCTTTAATCATTAACAAAATATATTTCTTAATCTTTAAACTTTGAGACAACAGTGGATTCTGTGCTCAAAAGGGTTTATTTTCTTTAAAAGGATCAAATAGTTGTTGGTTCAGTTTGGGGGTTTTTCCTTTTTCTCTAATCTCAAAGGTTTTTAACGATATCTGTTACCCTATTTAGCTGAAGCCCAGGCAGTGGAGTGGCCACTGGCCAGCTTATGACTCTCTGAACCAGTCCAGGAGTTTCCAATTAAACCCCCTGACTTGCCTTCTTTAGATGCCAATATAAACCTTTAGATGTGTGGTAGGGAGAGCTCAGCTTCAGTTCTCTTGGACAGTTTATTTTTAGCCTCAGTTTTCAGACTGGTGCGTGTGACTCAGTACCCACCCATTCCTTTTACTTTGCCTCCCTTCTTCTGTTGCATGAAGCAGGAGTGGGGGGGATACTATTTGTTGTTTGAGAACTAAGTCAATCACAGCCCAATGATCAGAATTGGGGAGGGGAATTGGTTCTGTTCTTTCATTCATCTGAAGTCTACCTGTGGAAGTTGCTATTTTTATAAAACATATTATAAATAGACCAAGTGAAACTGTACTCATAGAACACATAAATTAGGAAGCGATATCATCACCATCCAGGAGCAACTGTAGCTGTTCTGCAAAGTGAAAGTGTCTGTTCATTGGATTTTTCTTGAAAAGCGTCATGAAAAACTCTTTGGACAATGAACCTTTAGGATAGCATTTCTCAATGTACGCACTGAAAACATAAGCTTTAGAACAGGTTGAGAGTTGCCAGTAAAATGGGGATTCCTTGGCTCTGCCCCAGATCTGAGCCCAGGAATCTGCCTTCCCAAGGTGATGATTCTGAAATCTAAACACTAAAGCTTGAGAACCAGTGTTTTAAAGTCCTTTCACATATTTACAAGAGACCATAAAAAGCTGACATCAAGAAATTATTAAACAGGCAAGGAATACTTTTGGCTTGTGTTTTATAAACTGTTAAATATGGTAATTACAGTATTAACTCTCCCTAGAGCACACCAAATGGGTCTATGCAAGTGAAACAATTTCTAATCCTATAGGTGTAGTAGTCTTTGCTTCTAGGTCATCTTAACAACCAAATCAGGTCTTCAGGTATTTTTTGTTAATTGTCTGTTGAAACCACAGAGGTATAGACATTTGTGAAGAGTAGTAAATTAGATGATTGTTTGCTGAACCAGAAAGGATTCTGTGACGCTGGAAAGTAGCATTTTTTTACCATTTGTTCCATAGATACTCTCTAATCTTCCCAGCCAATCCCAACCTAAAATCCTGTCCTATAGAGATTCTGAATATCAGAGAAGCTACAAAAGTTATTCAGAGTTGTAGTCAAGTCCATCGTGGACCCTAAATTTAGACCTTCACTGTGTTTTTCCCTCTAAAGTCAATGAGGTAAACCTGCAGATGGATAGATTAAATGACCTTATCTTCTAACTAAAGAAGTTTTGCCCTTGAGTCTTTCCAGAGGCCTACGTACAACCTACTGCATCATTCTTGCAAAATGTTGTTGCCATACATCTCAGGATATCCTCCCAAGTTCTTAGAAGTCAGGACAAAATTAAGCTTGCTTGCTTCAGATCTTACTACATAACCTATCTTAGTATGAGATTTTATGTCTCCTTTCCCCAAAATATATTGAGATCTTAAGAAAGAAACTGTGTACGTCTACAGTTTCTTCACAGGCTTTTTTCAGGCACTTGGATTGAGAGCTAACATATCCTAGCAGTTAAAATCGTGGCCAGATTGCTTAACCTTCAGTGTCTCAGTTTCTTCATTTATAATCTGAGAAAAATATTTTCTATTCCACAATATTCTTCTAGGCATTAAATGAGTTAAGATTGTAAAATCACAGGCATGTAAGTGTTCAATAAATATTAGCTATCATCATTATTATTATTATTCCTTGCAGAGGCAGTGCTTAAATAAGCAAAGGTGAAGATGGAAAGCCACTTTAGTATTGAGTTATATTTAAAGTCAATAATAAATAGTTTTTAAAAGAAGAAGTTATGGCTCACATTTATTTTGTAACCCAGTGCTGCACATATCTCATGTATTAATTGAATAAGCACTGTATTTTATTATGAATCTGCATTCATTTATGTGATTTGTCTATATAGACCTAACACAGGTACACATCTTTGTTGAGACAACAAATAAAATTTAAAGTGGACACACATGTATAGCTACTGAGAAAAAGGAAATAATTAGAATTTTCATCTATCTCTCTTACTAAAACATACTTTTTATTTTAGTTTGGAGAAGAAATTTAAGCCCCATTTCAGTTGTTCAGTCTCCAAATCTTTGAGATTGTTGCCAGCCATTGAGATGCCATACTCAAAGCTAAATAATACTGGATTCTATTCTGTTCCTCACAGAAAAAAACCAACAACCCACCCATAAAATGTGATACTTTTCAGTTCCTTTTGCTTTTAATTGTCTTGCTAAACTCTCTAGAATATGGTTCGTCTTTCAATTCCTTCAAAAACTGAGCATCAAAGGTAGACAGGGAATTCTGATGGCGATTCCCAGCCATATTAGACAGATGAAAAGAATGTTTTTGCATTGTTAATATGTTTAACATGTGGATGGCAGACTGGGCAAGAGTATGGAAATTCTTTCTTTTCCAGGGAAGGGTTATCTCCAAGAGTCTGGACTCCAAGGGACTGGCACACAATAAAGGACATCTGGCTTACACTGTGTTAAGCCTCCACACCTGAAAAAAGAAAAATGTCACCTGAACTCCTCTGCTTCTACAGCAGGGATGCAGTTTGGAAATAAATTCTTGTAGAATGTTTTGAGAGGATTAATACTTTGTGCCTGGACAAGAATGCAGTAATTGCTGTGAGAAAAGTTCTGGAAGCAGAAGCTCACTCACCCACTCATTGCTCTCGAGTGGGAAACTACTTATAACTGACCCTCAGTCATTTTTCAGAAGCTGTAAATTGCACAGGAGGAGACTGATCCCCAGTTTTTTTTCTCACCATGCAGCTGGTGGATTTGAACTACGTGCCTCAGAGTTGGCAGTGCAAGTCCCTACCCACTAGGCCAGCAGAGCTCCCTACTGATAACCAACTGAACCAAATAAGTTACTATAGTTTCCCCAAACAAATATCCTTTGGGTACTTCAAGTAATATCATTCAGTAGTCTCCTCTCAGCTCATGTTAAAAATGTTCTAGTCTTTTGCAAGAAAAACTTTGCCTAAAGGGATATATGATACAAGATATTTTTATACTTTAAATACAAGTTGGATGTTTCTATAAACAGTCCAGGTATTTCATAGTCCTGGAAAGAGGGAGATATCTTTTCACCATTGAATACATGCATATCATTTGTAATCTTTTCATTCTGTATCCTTAGGGATTGTGTATAGATCTCAATTGCTCAGAAGATTTTTGTTGTTGTTGTTGTTGATGTTCTCTTTGTAAAAATTCACCAGTTGTATACTTGGGAGGTATGCACTTTTCCCCTTTATAATATATTCCAATAAAATATTTACTAGAATGGGCTTTTGAAATGACATTTGTTTTTTGATTTCTTTTCTTTTGACCATCAATTTTGAAGTCCTCTAAAAAGAGATAAGGTTTCGATGTTTGTAGACAACTAGGTAACCAAAGGAAATGTGCATGGCAGAACTAGGGAAAGTGTAATCTTTGGTTCCGAAGAGCTCACAGTCCCTAAAAAACAGACCTGTAACTGCAGGGCTTCTACTGTGGGGTTCCCCAAAGGAAGTGCAGCTCCATCAGACAAGGCCTGGCCTCTAAGCACCAGCAAAGGTTCATGCCATGGCCCTAGCACTGTGAGCATAGGGACCAGCTGGGAGGCAGGAGGCAGACAGAGGCTCAAGGAGCCCCTGTCCTTTGTACTGACGCTCTTCAGCTCCCTAGAAGTTCTAAATGGGCATTGCAAGTGCCAGTTCCTGGGAAAAATGGGTCCTGTCATGAGATAGTTAATTCTTCAGGACAGACATGCTGAACTCATTGAAAGGGAACAGCTTTGCAGAGCTCTGTTTCCTCAGATTAGGGAGCTCTGAGGCTTACTGGTAAGGAGTTGCACTATAAACCTAAAGGCATGTCTTTGGAATCCATCAGCTGCTTCTCCTACCAGCTCCTCCTCAGCTACTTCCAGGCAAAAAGATGTACAATTGCCACCCACGCCATGTATAGGCTCTGAAAACTCGCTGGAGGGTCAGTACATTCCAGCTTGATGGTGCATAGCAACAATAACACCTTCAGACTACAAGATTGGGTTTGTCAAAGGAGGGCAAAAAAGGAACTAAGTCTCTTAGAAGTGTCTTTCTTGTTCTCTGGTTCTGGGTCTGAATATATGGGTGAATAAGTGCAAGTGGTCTGGAGTCACCTCCTCTCCTGAAGATCAGACTGAAAACTCAATTTCATAGAAGACTCAATTTGAAGAAATCAGAGAAACTGGAGAGAGGTATGAGAGGCTGAAATGCAAGTCAAACAAGGACTGTAGGAGGTGGCTCCACAGAGGGGGGAGCTGTTGAGGAGCTGAGATGCTGAATCCCTACACTTAACCCCTCCCGCCAGGATTGCAAGTGCTTAGTCAGTGGAAAGCAAGCTCCCCAGCATGAAAGCACCCCCTTCCCGCTTACACCCCTGGCGGGTTCCTCATATCCAGTCCCATTTTGCCCAAGTATCTGGTTGAACTTCCCCCAGGATCCCTAGCATGTCATCACGGGCTCCAGATGTCTAAGGGGAATGGAGAAGGGTGACATTGAAGACTTGGCTGTTCCCAAAAGGGATCTCCAGCGCCCTGCAGAAGCTTGGGAGGTTGCTGTGACCTCTCTTTGGACACTCTGCATCCAGGAGGTGACGCTCTAGTAACCCATCCTAAGTGACATTGCAGGGTTGGGCAGAAGGGTCACCTAGACAGCAGCATCACACAGTCCTGGGAGCCTAGGGTCACCCTGCTTCTTTATGCTTCCACCTCCCGCTCTCCACAGCCCTGGCCTCCAGCAACCCTCCAGTCCCAGGTATTTTTAGCTCTGAGGCTGCACCTTCCTACCTGCAAGAGCTCTCCTTGCTTTGCAGACTCATTTTGCAGGATTTGGGCCCCAGCTGGCTTACCTGACCAACAATTAAAAGCAGCCAGGGCAGTGCAACAAGCGGTAAGCCACTAGAGCAAAATTTTTCAGTCGTGCAGCAAGCACCTTCTTGAGATGCAGAACACTGCAGCTCCTTTGTCATCTATGGCTTTGAAACTCCAGATCATCTCTGGACGTGCGCACACTAACACACACGAGCACACACTCAGACATATGCACGCAGCACGCACTCGCACGCTCACCCCCACGGAAAACTATGAGAGGCCCTAAAGTGGGATTCCTCCGACATGGACCAGTCGGCTCCTAGGAAAAGTCTGTTCCTACTCAGCCTCCCTATGAAGACAGAAATCACTGGTGTTTCCTTCTTATAACATTAAAGGTTTAAAGTACTTGCTTTCCTAGGCGCCACCTCCATTCTGCTACTACTCTCTGTCTATGATAGGTTCTTCTGATGTCAAAGTATGATTTCCCCCATAAGTTAACAAGTTTATGTTTCCAGCAGTGAGTGTATGAGCTCCTGAGTTCTGCTGTTTCTGCAACTCAGTTCCCTCAGAGGTAACTTTACAATTTTTTGCTAGCTCTGGTGACTTAGTAAGGAGTTGCCCTGCCACCCTAAACACCACTGCTTCCTAGAGAACGGTAACAATCTCCTTCCATGTGATTTAGAGTCTCTGAAAACTCCCTGAAGTGTCAGATATGCCTCCGTTCAGACTCTAGGCACATAGCAACAAAAGAGGTAGGATTTATGAAAGGCTGGAGGAGGAACAGAAAATTCACCTGAAAGAGGTAAAGAGGAGGAGATGTGAGAGTTCAGGAAAGGCCTTCAGATATGTGGAAGAGTAGGAGGACAAAGTGGGTTTCCTTTCCAAGAAATGGCAGACTGGGTTATTAAGGTTATTGAGATTTGATTCAGAAATTGGGTTCTTATTCACCTGAGACTTTAACAATTGATTTTGTCTCTTACTCACTTCTGACATGCCAAGGCAGACTGGGTTATTAAGGTTATTGAGATTTGATTCAGAAATTGGGTTTTTATTCACCTGAGACTTTAACAATTGATTTTGTCTCTTACTCACTTCTGACAGGCCAAGATGTTAATGACCGGCAACCAGTGTCAAGTGCTGTATAGTCTTTCATCATGTGAATGAAACACAGTTTCTCAATCCGTTTATTGATGGACATGTTTTTATTTTCTTGCAATTGTGAATAACACTTTGACTAACATAAGTGTACATATTTGCATTCATGTCTTAGTTGTGTTTTCCTTGGGGTATATTCCTAGCAGTGCAATAGCTGTGTCCTATGGGATTGGCTCAGGATAGAGCAGAATTCAGAGCTATTGTACATAGGGTTGCTATGAGTTGCAGACAACTTAACTCCATATAACAACAACAATAACAACATGAGATTTCTACATTCAGCTTTTTGAGGAAACATCAAACTGTCTTCCAGAGTAATTGTACAATTTTATAATCTTAACAGCAGTGCAAGAGATTTCCAATCTCCACATGCTCTCCAGCATTTATTGATTGCTTTCTTGTTAAACTTTGCCACTGCTACTGGAGTGAGATACTATCTCATTGTTTTGATTGGAATCTCTGATTGCTGGTGATTTTGAACATTTTTTCATGTGTCTCTTTGCCATTTTGAGTGCCTTCCTTTGTGAAATCTTCTATATCTTTTGCCTATTTTGTGATTGGGTTATCAGTCTTTTTCTTGTGGAGCCCCTGTAGTTTTTCTGTAAACTTTTGTTGTTAGACCCTTGTCTGAAATGCCATTGACAATTTTTTTTTTCTTTTCTAGTCAGTAGGGTTTTTTTTTTTCATCCTGTTGGAAAAAGCTTTTGATGCACACAGGAACTTAATATTTAGAAGCCTTCTGAGGTCCCAACCCTTTTAACTATTTCTTAGTTGGAATTGACTGGAAAACCTCATAAGCAGTTCCTTACATCACCTCTGCCTTGCATGTGGACTTCTGAGCTGTAAAACAACCCAGTGGTAGATGGAATTTGGTCCAGGACATAAGAACGATAAATGACATAGTTGAGCCTCTACATCTTGTGGTTCCTAACCTTTATACTATAATAGACAAAGTGCTAGTCAATAAGCCTTTTATTTTAAGAACTACCTTCCCTCTGTAATTTGATTTGTGCCTCTATTAGAACCTCTACTTGGAATATTATTCCTTTTAATTTTTGACTCATGTACTTTTAACTTGTTAGTTAAATTTGTGTCTTTTAGGCTCCAACAGTTCCATGATACATCTTCAAGAATATGAACATGTACGGCTAAGCACAATTGATAACAGTGCATCTAAATTCCAAAATCAATCTCCACAATAGTCTACGTGTTCATTATTGCCAAAGGCATCATTTAGAGTAGTGAGAGAAGATCTTCACCCTGAAACGTACAGCGTCCCTTTTCAGCAGGAAGTAGCTAAGAGAATACGCGGTCCCCTTTTCCTTACGAATCAGGGTGAAGTCTCACTCAGGGAGGAGTGGTAGGGAATGGCAAAGGATACACTGACAAAGGAGATTAATCAGAACTGGCTTTGACAAGCACTGTGGCAATGGGACAATTAAAACAGACTTTCAAGGAGGGGAAAAAAAGAGGAATGAACTGGGGGGTGTAGAGAAAATAGTACAACAATGAATGAATGGAAATCCAAAATCTCTGTAAATATTCATTACAATCAATAAAAGGTAATAAAAATTAACAAAATATTTAGAAGTTCTCATTCATTGATTTTATCCTCACATGGTTATGTTTTTTTGTTGTGTTTTCCCCCCTGTATTTAGAAGACGTATTACCATGGGAAAGTCTGCTGTTAGGGACCTCTCCAAAGTACTGAAGAGCAATGGTGTCTCTCTGGAGACTAAGGTGTGTCCGATACAGGCCATGGTCTTTGCTATCACATGTTATGCATCAGAGAGTAGGACAATGACTAAGGAGAATAGAAGGAGAATTGATGTCTTTGAGCTGTGGTGCTGGAGATGAGTATTGAGGGTACCATGGACTGCTAGGAAAACAAA
>NW_006399890.1:5447483-5456842 GCF_000299155.1 Elephantulus edwardii | reverse complement strand
TTATCCTGGACTCTTTTCATACAAATAATACCTAACTATATATCCCTTTTTAACAGTTCTCTCTCTCATCTGTTTCAAAACAGTATACATTAATTATCCCCACTTTTCTTAGTTTTTCCCAAAATCCAATGTCAGTCCTGTTTTATAACAGTACCATTATGCAGTATTTGTCCTTTTGTAACTGAGATATTTCACTCAGCATAATGTCCTCCAAGGTTATCCATTTTGTATAATATTTCATTAGTTCCTTGTTTTTCAATGCTGCATTGCATTCCGTTGTATGACTATAGCACAACTTCTCTATCAATTCATTTGTTGATGGGCATTTGGGTTGTTTCCAACTCTTTGTTATTGTGAACAAAGTAGCAATAAACATAGGTGTGGATATATCTGCTTGAGTGGCAGTTCTGGTTTCTTTAGGGCACATTTCCAGTAGTGGAATTGCTGGGTCAAACGGTATTTCTATTTCCAACTTTATCAGAAAGTGCCATACTGCCCTCAATGGTGGTTGCATCCCACCAAGAGTGAATAAGGGTTCTAGTTTCTCTACAACCTCACCAGCATTTGTTGTTTTCTGCTCTATTGAATTTTGCTATTTTTACTGGGGTGAGATGTTATCTCATAGCAGTTTTGACTTGCATCTCTCTTAGAGCTGCAACATTTTGAACATTTCTTCATGTGTTTTTTTGCCAACTGAATGTCTTCTTTGGTAAAGTGTCTGTTCATATCCTGTGCCCATTTTGCAATTGGGTTGTTTACCTTTACCTTGTTGTGGTGCTTGAGTATTCTATAAATTCTAGGTATAAGTTTCTTATCAGACATGTCATTACCAAATATTATTTCCTCGTCTGTGACTGCCATTTTTAGTCTGTTGGAGATGTTTTTGGATGTGAATAAAAATTTGATTCTCAGAAAGTCCCATTCATCTATTTTATCCTTTGCTGGTTATATGTCTTTCAGAATGCTTTGAAGACTGTTCAAGATGTAGATTAGTGCGCAGGAGGGGAAGGCCCTCTATGAGGTGGATTGATTCAGTGACTGGGGTAATCAGGATGGGTGTATTGGAGACGGTGCAGTTGGCACAGGACAGAGCAGAGTTCAGGGTTGTCGCAAGTGACTCGACGGCACATAACAACAGCAACAACAGGGTTCTTCCAAGCTTTTCTCTAATTAAGTTTATAGTCTTTGGTCTTAGACCTAGGTCCTTGATCCACTTTGAGTTGGTCTTTGTGTATGGTGTGAGGTGTGGGTCTTGCTTGAATTTTCTACTGATGTTGTTGTTGTTATGTGCCATCGAGTCGCTTGCAACTCATAGCGACCCTATGTACAACAGCTCTAAACTCTGCTTCTATCCTGTGTCAATCTCATTGTCTCCGACACACTCATCCTGATTGCTCCAGTCACCAAATCAATCCACCTCCCAGAGGGCCTTCCCTTCCTGCACCTTCCCTCCACCCTCCCAAGAATGGTGTCCTTCTCCAAGGACCAACCCTCCTTACAACATGACCAAAGTATGTTAGATGAAATCACAGAATCCTTGCCTCCAAGGAGAAGCCCAGTTTTACCCTCTCTAGGATTAATCTGTTTGTTTTCTTAGCCGTACATGGTACCCTCAGCACTCTTCTCCAACACCAAAGCTCAAAAGCATCAATTCTCCTTCTATCCTCCCTGGTCATTGTCCAGCTCTCTGATGCATAACAAGTGATAGCAAAGACCATGGCATGTACCAGATGCACCTTAGTCTCCAGAGACACACCATTGCTCTTCAGTACTTTAGAGAGGTCCCTAACAGCAGACTTTCCCATCGCAATGTGTCTTTTAATTTCCTGGCTGCTGGTACCAAGAGTGTTGATTGTGGAGCCAAGCAGACTAAAGCTGTGAACAATCTCAGTCTCTTCACCATCCATCCTAATGCTGCCAATCTGATGCTGGACCCAGTGGTGAGAATCTTTGTCTTCTTGACATTGAGCCTCAATCCATATTGAAGGCTGCAGTCCCTGACCCTCAGCAGCAAGCGCTTCAGGTCCTCCTCAGTTTCAGCAAGCAGGGTTGTGTCATCTGCATAACACAGACAGTTGATAGATTTTCCACCAATCCTGATCCCACATTTCTCCTCATAGAGCCCAGCCTCCCAGATGATCTGTTCTGCATACAGGTTGAAAAGGTATGGAGACAGGACGCATTCCTGGCATATGCCCTTCCCAATTTTGAACCATACAGTGTTCCCTTGCTCTGTTCTGATGACTGCTTCTTGGTTCAAGTATAAGTTTCGCATTAGCATGATCAAGTGTTCTGGGATTCCCATTCTTCTCAGAGTCAGCCACAGTTTGTTATGATCCACACAGTCAAACGCCTTTGCATAATCAATGAAACACAGATAGACATTCCTCTGGTACTCCCTGCTTAGGGCTGAGATCCATCTAACATTAGCTACAATATCCCTAGTACCACGACCCCTTCTAAACCCAGCCTGGACTTCTGGCAATTCTCTGCTGATGTGTTGTTCCAGTTGTTTTTGGGTAATTTTCAGCAGAATCTTGCTTGCATGTGAAATCAACAATATTGTTCTATAGTTTCCACACTCTGTTAGGTCACCTTTCTTTGGAATGGCAACAAATATAGATCTCTTCCAGTCAGTTGGCCAAGTGGTTGTTCTCCAGATTTCTTGACACAACTTGGTGTGCATGTCCAGGGCGACATTTGTTAGCTGAAATATGTCAATTGTTATACCATCTATTCCTGGGGCCTTATTTTTTGCTTTTTCCCCTCAAAGCAGCTTGAACTTCTTCCTTCATCACCATAGGCTCTTGCTCATATGTTGTTTCATTAAATTCTTCTGTGTCTGCCAATTCCTTTTCTGCAGATAGTTTTACAAATTTGCCAACACTGTTTATTAGGCTGTTTTCCCCCCACGTAACTGATTCCATCTTCTTATAAAAAATCATTTGACCATAGTTAGATGGGCTGATTTCTGGATTATCAATTCTATTCTATTGATCTATGTGTCTGTCATTGTGCCAGAACCACACTGTCTTGACCATCATGGCAGTGTAGTAGGATTTGAAATCAGGGAGTGAGATGCCTCTTGCCTTGTTCCTCTTTTTAAGGAGAACTTTGCTATTTGAGGTCTCTTTCCATTTCGAATGAAATTGGAGGGTGCCTTTTTCCATCTCGTTGAAGAATGGAATTGGTATTTGTATTGAGATTGCTAAATGTGTAAATTGCCTTTGGTAGTATTGTCATTTTCACAATGTTGAGTCTTCCTGTCCAAGAGCAAGGTATAAATTATTCCGTTTCTCCAGGTCTCCTTTTATTTCTTGTAGTAATATTTTGCCATTTTCTTTTAATAGATCCTTTGTGTTTCTAGTTAGATTTACTCTCAAGTATTTAATCTTGTGATTAGCTATTGTGGTGGGTTGTTTTTCTTCGCCCCAGCTCTGTATTCTCTTTGTCACTGTAGAGAAATCCAATTGATTTTTGTATGTTGATCTTGTAACCTACCACCTTACTGAATTGGCCAACTATGCCCAGTAGTTTTCTTGCTAAGTCTTTAGGGTTTTCTGTATATTGAGATCATTTTACCTCCTCTTTGCCAATTTGGATACTTCTTATATCCTACTCTTGTCTTATTGCTATTGCTAAGATTTCCAATACAATATTAAATAGGATAGGTGATAGTGGACATCCTTACCTAGCTCCCGTTCTCAAAGGGAATGCCTTTAATCTCTCTCCATTGAAAACAATGTTGGCTCTCAGGTTTGCGTATATGCTCTTTACTATGTTGAGCAAATTCCCCTTTGTTCCTATTTTGTTAAGTGCTTTAATCAGGAAAGGGTGTTGGATTTTGTCAAAGGCCTTTTCTGTATCAATTGATAGGATCATGTGATTCTTTGCGTTGTTAATGTAAGTAATTACATTGATTGTTTTTCTTATGTTGAACCATCCTTGCATACCTATTATGAATTCCACTTGGTCATGGTGAATTACTTTTTTATATATCATTGGAGTCTATTGACCAGGATTTTATTCAGGATTTTTGCATCTATGTTCATGAAAGATATAGGCCTATTGTTTTCTATTTTGGTGGTTTCTTTACCTGGCTTTGGTATCAAGGATATGTTTGGTTCATAGAATGAGTCGGGGGGTGGGGAGGGGAATTCCATCTTTTTCTGTTTTCTGAAATAGTTTATGTAGAATTGATAACAGTTCTTTTCTTAATGTTTGATAAAATTCACTTGTAAAACCAACTGGTCCAGGGCTTTTTTTGGCTGGAAGTTGTTTTATTACCTTTTCTATTTCTTCTTTTGTAATAGGTCTGTTCAGGTGTTTAATTTTGGTTTTTTTCAGTTTAGGAAGGTAGTGTATTTCTGAATATTTGTCCATTTCCTCTAGGTTTTCATATTTGTTTGAGTATAGTTTTTCATAATATTACATTTCAAGCCTTTTTATTTTAGATAGTTCCATTGGGACATTGCTTGTTTCATCTTTTTTCCGATCATTTGTATCTTTTCGTTTGTTAGTTTTGCTAGTGGTTTGTTGACCTTTTCGAAGAAAAAACTAGTCTTGTTGGTTTCAATTGTTTTTCTGTTTTTTATTTCATTTATTTCTGCTTTAACTTTTATAATTTAAGTTTTTAAAGAGGGTGTCAGGTTTTCCTGTTGTTCTTTTTCAGTTTGTTGGAGATGTTGGTTTAGAGAGTGAATAGTAATTTTTCCCTGCCTTTTGATGTGTTTGTTTATTGCTATAAATAAACCTCTGGTTATTGCTTTGTCTGGTTCCCAGAGGTTTTGGTAAGTTGTGTTTTCACAACTTTTTCAAGTTTTTGAGAAACATTTTAATTTCATTTTTTATTTCTTCTATTACTGACTCCTGTTGAAGCAAGGTGTTTTTTAGCTTCCAAATATATGTTTTTTTTCCTCCTTTATCCTTTTGTTATTAATTTCTAATTTTGTAGTATTGTCATCTGAGAAGATACTTTGTATTATTTCTATGTTTTTTAATTTACTGATGCTTGCCTTGTGACCTAAAATGTGATCTACTCTTGAGAATGGCCCATGTTCATTGGAGAAGGTACACTGTGCTTTTTGGGGGGTGCACTAGCCTATAACCATGTGTGATGTCAAGTTGGTTTATAGTGTGGTTTCTTTGGCATCTTTGTTGAGTGTCTTTCTGGTAGTTCAATCTTTTCTTGAGAGTGGTGTACTGAAGTCTCCAACTATTATATTAGTGTTGTTGATTTCCTTTTTCAGTTTTGTTAATGTTTGTTTTATATATTTTGCAGTTCTATCATTTGGTGCATAGATAATTATTATTGTTATTTTCTCTTGTTCTATTGATCTTTGAAGCATTATGTGGTGACCTTATTTGTCCTTTGTGATGGTTTTGCATTGAAATTTATTTTATCAGAGATTAATATCATTAGTCCTGCTTTTTTTCTGGTTGCCATTTGCTTGGCGTATTTTCCCCCCACCCTTTTATTTTTAGTCTTTCTTTCTCACCACTTTTCAGATGTGTATCTTGTAGACAGCATATTGCTGGATTTGGGGTTTTTTTTATCCAATCTGCTATTCTTTTTCTTTTCAGTGGTGCATTTAAACCATTCATATTGAGTGTGATTATTGAGAAACAAGATATTGTTGCTATCATTTGTTGAGTTCTTTTTGGTGTTGTTGCTAGTTATTTTGGTCCATTCTGCTTTCTGTGGCATCTCTGTAAGCAGGACATCTCTCAGTGTTTCCTGCAACACTGGTCTTGTTTTTATAAACTCCCTAAGGTTCTATTTTTCTGTGAATATCTTGATACTCCTTCATATTTGACAGACAATTTTGCTGTGTATTATTATTAGTTGAAAATTGCCTTCTTGAGTATTTGATATATGTCACTCCACTGTCTTCTTGCTCACATGGTTTCTGCTGAGAAATCTGCACTTAATCTTATTTGTTCTCTCTTATAGGTTACTCTGTATCTCCCTTGCTGCTTTCAGAATTCTCTCCTTATCTTTCATTCTGGCATATTTGACTATGATATATCTTGGTGGATTTCTTTTGGAGTCTATCCTATATGGTGTTTGCTCAGCTTCTTGAATATATATTCTCTCATTCTTCATTACACCTGAGAAATTTTCTCCTAGTAATTATTTCACAACTTTTTCTGTGCCTTTACTTGTTTCTTCCTATTCTCTAATTCAGATTATGTGCATGTTATTTCTTTCCTTCCTTTTTGTTTCTGCTTTTTGTTCTGACAGGTCAGTGGTGACAATTCTATCATCTATTTAACTGGTTCTGTGTTCCATCTCTTCAACTCTTTTCATGTGACCCTCTATCATGTTGACAGTATCTGAAACATTGGTCCTCATATTTTGGATTGTGGTTTCTTGTTTTTCCAGAGCCTCTAATGCCTCATTTGTTTTATCTGTATTGTTTTGAATTTTTTTAAAGTTCCTCCTGGTTTTTGCTTGCAATGTCCTATAATTCTTCAAGTTTATCTTCCACCCATTGAAAATAATCAATCATTGTTCTTTTAAATTATGTGCCAGAAAGTTCCACCAGACTTTCTGGCTTCAGTAAATCCATTGATAATGTATCACTCTTTTGGGGTGACATCTTGCTTGTGTAGGGTATGAAGTAGTCTGCTTCTTACATGGCATTGCTGTGATAGAGTTTTTCATGTCTGAGGCATTATCAGGTTTTTGATCTGAAGTAACTCTCCAGAAGAGGGCAGGGCAGCTACCCTGCTTGTTGTTTCTCTCTGAATTTTGGACCCAAGGGAATATTTGCTTCAGTCTGGCCTGTGAAAGCAGCCTCTTCTGTCAGACAACTGTTGCAGGGATGCAAGTCCAAGGCTCTCTGGTCTAATGGCAGTTAATTGACTGGATGTGAGGAGATGGGAGATGGGAGGGTGTACACACAGATGCATGTGGGTGGGGGGAGTGTACATGCACAGACACACAGAGGGACTTAAATGGAAAACCAGGAAGCCTTGGTTTTCCCCTCAAGAACTGGGTCTTCTGCCTCACTCAAGCTCTAGCTCTCTCACTTCTTCTTGTGTAATCTTAAAAGGGTCCCACATAGTCCAGCAAACAGCAGTGTACCCACTCAAATTCCAGCTGTTCTGCTCACTCCTGGCAGGTCAGTGGTCCTGGCTGGTCACTGGTACCAGTGGGTTGCTGCTCCTGGTAGCTTGTTCTCAACTCAGTTCACTCCTTTTTGAAGATGGTGCAAATTCAATTTCTTCCTAATTAATAGCCATCCAAGGCTGCTGATGACATGGCGGCTGCT
The DNA here is from genome assembly GCF_000299155.1 of Elephantulus edwardii. Classification (NCBI taxonomy): domain Eukaryota; kingdom Metazoa; phylum Chordata; class Mammalia; order Macroscelidea; family Macroscelididae; genus Elephantulus; species Elephantulus edwardii. The sequence goes on along the minus strand of NW_006399890.1, from coordinate 5,449,565 downwards.
GATGAGGCTGATTATTATTCTTTTTTTTAAGTTGAACCATCTTTGCATACCTGTTATGAATCCTATTTGGTCATGATGCATTATTTTTTATATATTATTAGATTCTATTGGCTAGAATTTTGTTAAGGATTTTTGCATCTATTATCATGAGAGATATTGTTCTACAGTTTTCTTTTTGGTGATATCTTTGCTGGTTTTGGTATTTGAGTTATACTTGCTTCATAGAATGGGTGGGTGAATATTGCTTCTTATAAAGTAGAATCTATGATAATTCATCTCTGAATGCTTGATAGAATTAACACATGAAGCAATATGGACCAAGACTTTTTTGGTGGGTGGGAAAGAATCTTTTTATGACCTGTGCAATTTTTTCTTTTTTGAATCTACTCAAGTGTTCTACATTTGTTTCTGTCACTCTAGATAGGGTATGTTTTCTATAAATCTGTCCATTTCATCTAGGTTTCCTAAATAATAATAATAATAATAATGTTGCTATTGTGTGTTGTCAAGTCCGAACTGACCCATCACTGGCCCTCCAGTGGGTTTTAGAGATAGTAATCACATGGGAGAAGATCATTCACTCTTTCCTCATGGAGAAGCTAGTGGATTTGAAGTTCTTGTGTTTGTTTCTTACCACTAGGCCATCAGAGCTCCCTATAGATTTTCATAGTATTTCCTTATTATTGCTTTAATTTCAGCTGGTTCTGTTGTGATGTCACCTCTTCATTTCTAATTTTAGTTAAATTGGGTCTTCTCTTTCTTTTCTTTTGTTAAGTTTGACAATGTTTTGTCTATTTTATTGACTCTTTCAAAGAACCATATCCTGGTATTGTTGAAGGTTTCAGTCATTTTTCTATTTTCTATTCCATTGATTTTAGCCTTTGTCCTTAAAATTTTCTTTCTTCTAGAGGCTATGGGATTAGCTTGTTGTTCTCATTCTATTTGATGGTGATGTTGAATTAAGCAATTAATTTTGCTCCTTTCTTCCTTTTTTTATGTGTTTGCCTATTGCTATGAACTACCCCCTGAAGACTGCCTTAGCTGTTTCCCCGAGGGCTTGGTATAATGTGTTTTTGTTTCAAGAAACTTTTTATTCCACTTTTTATTTCTTCTATAACCTAATATTGCCCTGGCAGGGTGTTATTTAGTTTACTTGTGGGTGGTATTTTATCCTTTATCCTCTTATTAATTTCTAGTTTTATGGCATTGTGGTCTGAAAAGATACTTTGTATTATTTCAATATGCTTTGTTTAGTTGGCTGGTTTTGGTTGTTTTTTTTTTTTAATTTTGTTGAGGCTTGCTTTGTGTCATAATATATGATCAGTTCTGAAGAATGTACCATGTACACTTGAGAAGAAAGTAAATTGAGTTTTAGTTAGGTTCAGTGCTTTGAATACATCTACACAAGGACAAGTTGGATAATTGTATAGTTTAGGTCTACATCTTTGTTAGGTGTCTTTCAGGTTAATCTATCTTTTGGTAAGAGTGGTGGAGTGTTACAATCTCCTAGACTATTGGGGTTCTATTTCTTTTTTTAAATCTATTAAGTACTGTTTTATGTATTTTGCAGGTCAATAAAATGGTGTGTAGATATTGTCCAAGCCTATGTCTTTTGGATCCACCATACCTAGTGACCTTCCTTATGTTTAATGGTGGTTTTCATCCTATAGTCTAATTCCTCCCCCTCCCAAAGATTAGTATTGCCACTTCTGCTTTTTTGTGGATGCCATTTACTTGGCCTATGTTTTCCAGCCTTTGATTTTTTAGTCTTTTTTTTTTTTCTTTTTCAGTTTTTAGAAATGTCTCTTGTAGGCAAAGTATTGATGGACTTTCTTGTTGTATCCGTTCTGCTACTTTTTTTTAATTTCTTTTTTTTCCTTTTTTTTATTATTAAATTTTATTCGTTTTAATGAGCATTTACAGGGATTTTGGGTTTTCATTCCTTCATTACTGCACCATTCTCTCTACCCTCCTCCCCAGTTTGTTCTTTTCCCGCTGCCATCCGAATGTCTGTTTTAATTGTCCAATTGCCACAGTGCTTGTCAAAGCCAGTTCTGATTAATCTCCTTTGTCAGTGTGTCC
>NW_006399890.1:5446254-5447383 GCF_000299155.1 Elephantulus edwardii | reverse complement strand
TGGACTGCTAGGAAAACAAACAGATACCATGGACTGCTAGGAAAACAAACAGATTCATCCTGGAAAGGGTTAAACTGGGTGGCTCCTTGGAGGAAAGGATTCTGAGTCTTTGTCTAACATACTTTGGACATGTTGTAAGGAGGGACCGGTCCTTGGAGAGAGACATCATGCTTGGGAGTGTGGAGGGACAGCGCAGGAGAGGAAGGCCCTCTATGAGGTGGATTGATTGAGTGACTGGGGTAATCAGGATGGGTGTATCAGAGACAGTGCAATTGGCACAGGACAGAGCAGAGTTTAGGGCTGTTGTACATAAGGTCACTATGAGTTGCATGCAACTCAATGGCACATAACAACAACAACATATTTACAAGCCTTATGGCATATTTTGCCATAGTCTGAGGCTTCCAAATTTGGTTTCATTTTGTCTCTTACCATTCTTATGGTTTGGGGCTTTGCTCCTAGGTCTCTGACCCACCATGAGTTGATTTTTGTATATAGTGTGAGATGTAGATCCTGTTTCAGCTTTTTGCAGGTAGTCCAGTTTTGCCAGTACCATTTGTTGAAGAAGTTGTTGTTTTACCATTTGATAGATTTTAGTTTCTTGTTAAATTGGCCTACCAATTGACTGATGATAGGATGAGTTAATCTCTGGGTTCTTGATTTTGTCTCATTGTTCTTGTGTATGTATGTCATTATACCAATACAATGCTGTTTTGGTGACTACACAAGTATAGTATGTTTTGAGATCAGGGAGTGCTATGACTATTACTTCATTTTTCATTTTCGGAAGGACTTTGCTTATTTGAAGTCTCTTTCCTTTCCAAATATACTTGCCAGTTGCCCTTCCTAGCTCTTTGAAAAATGATTTTGGTATCTATATTGAGATTGCATTAAACATGAAGCTTGGGTTTGGTAGTACTGTCATTTTCACCATTTTGAGTCTTCCTCTTCATGTACAGAGAATATTTTCCCATTTACTTAGATTTCTTATTGTTCTCATGGTCATGATTTACAATTTTTCTTATATGAGTCTCTTGTGTATTTAGTTAGGTTTATTCTCAAGCACTTCAATTTATGGTTATTATAAATGATACTGCGTTTTTAGTTTCTTTGTTAATGTAGAGAAATT
>NW_006399890.1:5445458-5446086 GCF_000299155.1 Elephantulus edwardii | reverse complement strand
ATTAATCTTATATTCTGCCACCCTACTATATTGTCTACTATGTCTAACAGTTGAGTTTTGGGGTTTTCTGTGTACTCTGTCATATCATCTACGTATAGATGAGATAGAGAATTTAACCACTTCTTTGCCAATTTTGATGCCTCTTATTTCCTTCTTTTGTTGCCCTAGCAAGTATTTTCATTTCAATATTGAATAGGAGTAGCGATAGTGGGCCTCCTTGTTTAGTCTATGTTCACAAGGAGAATGTCTTTAATCTTTTTTCCATTGAAAATTATATTGGCTCTTGGGTTTTTGTATATACTTTTCGTTCTTTTGAGGAAATTCCTCTCTATTCCTATTTTGTTGAAAGTTTTCATCAGGAAAGGATGTTGGAGTTTGTCAAAGACCTTTTCTGCATCAATTAATAGGATCATGTGGTTCTTATCCTTTGCTTTGTTAATGTGATGAATTGTGTTGATTATTTTTCTTTCTTTTTTTATTGATATTTAAATGAAAGTTTATAGAGACTTTGGATTTACATTCATTCATTGTTGCACATTTTCCTCCCTGCCCACTCCTCGCCCCCAGTTCACTTTTCTCTTTGAAAAGAAAATTATTTCATTGTTATACAACCCTTCCCTTCCCTCCC
>NW_006399890.1:5437987-5440359 GCF_000299155.1 Elephantulus edwardii | reverse complement strand
CCTCCAGTTCATTCTTCTTTTTGAAAAGTAAAAGAAAAATTCTTTCATTGTAATACAATCCCTCCCCCCAAGTCCACTCCACTATGCAGTCTTCATTCTGGACTCCTGTCATGACAATACCATCCTTATAAACCTTCTATAAATCCCCCTTGGTCATGGTGAATTATTTTTTTATGTATTGTTGGATTCTGTTGGCCAGGATTTTATTCAAGATTTTTGCATCTATGTTAATGAGAGATATTGATGTTTGTTGGTGTTAGGTGTCATCAAATTGCCTGCAACTCATAGCGACTCTATGTACAATAACCCTAAACCCTGCTCTTTCCCTTGCCAATCTCATTGGCTCTGACACACCTATACCCATTACCCCAGTGATTGAACTGTCCATCTCATCGAGGGTCTTTCTCTCCTGCACTATCCCTCCACCCACTCAAGCATGACGTCCCTCTCGAAGGACTGGTCCTGTCTTGCAACATGTCTAGATTATGTCAGATGAAGCTTCAGAATCCTTGCCTCCAAGGAGCAGCCTGTCTTCACCCTCTCCAAGACAAACTTGTTTGTTCTTCATAGCATATTCAATGCTCTTCTCCAGCACCACAGCTCAAAGGCATCAAGTCTCCTTTTATCATCCATAGCCATTGCCCAGCTCTCTGATGTATAGCAAGTAATGGCAAAGACCATGGCCTGTATCAGGTACACCTTAGTGTCCAGACTGACATCATTGCTCTTCAATACTTTGGAGAGGTCTGTGACAGCAGACTTTCCCAATGCAATTTGTCTTTTGATTTCCTGACTGCTAGTGTTAAGAGTATTGATTGTAAAGCCAAGTAAGCTGTAATTGCTAACAACCTCAATCTCTTTTCTGTCTATTATGGTGCTACCAATTGCCCAGTGGGGGGAGTCTTTGTGTTTTTGAGCTTCAATCCATATTGAAGACTACAGTCCTTGACCTTTTGTAGCAAGTGCTTCAGGTCTTCTTCAGTTTTAGCAAGCAAGGTTGTGTCATCTGCATATTGTGGGTTATTAATTAGTCTTCCTCCAAACTTGATGCCACACTCTTCCTCATCACGTCCTGCTTCCTGAATGATCTGTTCTGCATACAGATGGGGACAGGATGCATCCCTGATGCTCTTCTTTCTGATTTTGAACCATGCAATGTTTCCTTGCTCAGTTCTGAAGACTGCTTCTTGGACCAAGTATAGGTTTTGTATAAGCATGATCAAGTGTTCTGAGATTCATGTTTTCCTCAAGATTACCCACAATTTATCATGATATACACAGTCAAATGTCTTTGCAGAGTCAGTGAAACACAGATAAATATTCTTCGGGTACTCTCTGCTTTCTTCCAAGATCCATCTGACTTTGAAAATAATGTCCCTAGTGTCACGACCTCTTCTAAACCCAGCTTGTATTTCTGGTAGTTCTCTGTGAATGTATTGTTCAAGTCTTTTCTGGATAATCTTCAGCAGGATTTTACTAGTGTATGATATTAGTAATATTGTTTGATAATTTCCACACTTTACTTTTTTTTGGAATGGGACTAAATATAGATCTCGACCAGTCAGTTGGCCAAGTAGTTGTTCTCCAGATTTCTTGGCACAACTTGGTAAGCAAGTATCTCTTTGCTGAAATAAGTCAAAGGGTATTCCATCAATTCCTGGGGCTTTACTTTTTGCCAAATCCTTCAGAGCAGCTTGAACTTTCTCGTTCATCACCATTGCCTCTTGATCATATTTTGTTTCTTGAAATTGTTCTGTGTCAGCCAATTCTTGTTGGTACAATGAGTCTGTATACCCCTTCCATCTTCTTTTAATGCTTTCTGAATCATTCAATATTCTGCCCATAGCATCCTTAAGAATTGCAACTTGTGGCTTGAATTTATTCTTTAGTTCTTTCAGCTTAAGAAATGCTGAGAGAGTTTGGCCCTTTTATTTTCCTACTCCAGCTCCTTACACATTTTATTAAAATATTTTGCCTTGTCTTCCCAAGTGGCCCTTCAAAATATTCAGATCCTTGCCTTGTTTTGGAAGTATATTCAGAAAAGGTACACCTCATTTTTTCATGAACAAGTATTATTTTAGAAATCCTGCTGGCTGCCAGGCACTACTCTTTGCAGTGGAAACTCAGCCATAATGGAAAAACAAAACAAAACAACATTATGCATCTGAGATTGTATCATATTCTCAAAAAACCTCACTGCCTTCAAGTAAGAACCTGCTCACAGCTGACCCGTCAGCAGGGGTTTTTTTTGTTTTTTTTATTGTTATTAAATTGTATTAGTTTTAATGAACATTTACAGAGATTTTGGGTTTTCATTCCTTCATTGTTGCACTGTTTTCTCTACCCTCCTCCCCAGTTCGTTCTTCTTCCCC
>NW_006399890.1:5425706-5437477 GCF_000299155.1 Elephantulus edwardii | reverse complement strand
GTTCTTACAATAAAAGGCCTATAGACTAGCACTTTGTCTATTATAGTGTACAGGTTAGGAACCACAAGATGTAGAGGCTCAGATACGTCATTTATGCTTCTTAAATCCTGGAGCAAATTCCATCTACCACTGGGCTGTTTTACAACTTGGAAGTTCACATGCAAAGTAGAGGTGAAGTAAGGAACTGCTTATGAGGTTTTCCGTCCATTCCAACAACTAAGAGATAGTGAGAAGAGTTGGGACCACAGAAGGCTTTTAGGACCAATTAGTAGGCTCTGTGTCCAGGAGAAAATGAATATACTTACCAGTAATGTTAATCGTCAGCAGGTTTTAGAGAGGCTATGAATCATGTGGAAAAAGATTGACTTTATCCTGAGGAGTGGATAGTTGAAAGGCACCATTTTTGAGTTAGTAGGTGATACTCTCTATGGACTACACCACTGTTATGTTGTTGTTGTTGTTGTTGTTGTTGTTACATGCCATCAAGTCAACTGAGACTCATAGTAACCCTATGAACAATAGCTTTGAACTCTGCCCTGTCCTGAGCTAATGTCACTGTCTCAAACACACTTTTTACCATTACTCCAGTCACTGTGTCATCCTATCTCATCCAGGGTCTTCTTCTTCTGTGCAGACTCTCTACCCTATCAAGCTATCAAGCTACCCTATGATATCCTTCACCAAGGACTAGTCCTTTCTGGCAACATACTCAATGTCTGTGAAATGGAGCTTTAAAATCTTGCCTCCAAGGAAAAACCTGGTTTTATCTTCTCCAGGACAGATCTGTTTGTTCTCTTGGCAGTCTATGGTATGTTCAGGATTCTTCTCCAGCACCACAATTTAAAGGCATCAGTTCTTCCGTCATCCTTAGTCATTGCCCAGCTCTGTGATGCATAGCCTAGATCAGGTGCCCTTTCATCTCTAGACTGATATCATTGCTACTGAAGAGGTCCCTCACAGCAAATTTTTCCAGTGCAATTAATCTTCTGATTTCCTGACTGCTGGTGCCAATGGTGTTGATTGTGGAGTGAAGAAAGATGAAATGTGGAATTCTCTATTTCATAATACCAATCCCATGCTGTTGTGTGTGTGTGTGTGTGTGTGTGTGTGTGCGCGCTGTCAAGTTGAAACTGATCCATAGTTTGCCAAGGGTGTTGATTGTGGAATCAAGAAAGATGAAATATGGAATTCTCTGTTTCATACTATCAATCCCATACAGTTGTGTTTGGTGTTTTCTTTTTGTATGTGTGCTGTAAAGTTGAAACTGATTGATAGTTTACCCTCCAATGAATTTTCAGAGCTTGTAAACCACATGGGAAGAGATTGCCCAATCTTTTTCTTCAGAGCAACTGGTGGGTTCACACTCTGTGTCTTTCAGAATCAGCACAACTTCTTATCACTAGGTCACCAGAACAGCACCACACTAGTATTAAAAAAAATCTTGCATGCATATTTTTGCTTTTTTAAAAGGATTATATTGTAGAACCTTGTAATCTCAATGACTTTTTTGTGACTATCACTTCTTAGAAACTCATGATAAAACAGACTTCTAAAAATTTTCTTTCTTTCTCACTCTGATCTTGAAGAGGCAAAAGTACAAGATTTCAGATAGAGCTAACCTTGCTTGGGACGTTCAATTTTTTCATATAGTCTTTATGGGGAAATTGTTTCAATTATTTTTTATTTCCTCCACACTCCAAGTTCACTAGCATCTTAATAGAAATTTGTAAGCACAGTTGCTTATTAAAGGCACCTAAACTCCTCAGTTGGAAAGTACGTCATGCTTGGAAAGATGCAGTGTCAGTCAAGGAGAGAAAGACCCCCACAAGATGGATTGACACGGTGACTTCAGTAGTGTCAAAGATGATGAGGATGGCACAGGATAATAAGGGGTTCAGATTGGCTGTTTATAGGGTTGTTATGAGTCATACTCAACCTAACAACAACAAGAACAACAACAAAGATCTTCAGTTAATTAAAGTGCCTTGGAAGGGAAAGGCACATAACAGTAGTACTTCAGTGGGCGAATTCCCTTCTTCCATGCAGGAGACCTGCATTTGATTCTTTTCCATACTTCTCATGCACAACTGCTACTGACAATTGGTGGAAGGTCACATGTTCTTATGATGTTGAATAGCTCTTCCAGACTAAGATGGACTAGGAGAAAGATCTGGTAAGCTATTTGTAAAATGTAGCCAGTGAAGAGCCTGTGGACCACAATGATCTGATTCCTAAGTGATTATAGAGATGAGATCAGGCTTAACAGTGTTTTGTTCAATTGTCCAGGGCTTCACCATGAGTCAAGGGTCCATGGCAGCTAACGTCTACAACAGAAATGAAAGACTACCTCTCTCCTCTACCTCTTCAACTCCACCTTATAGTAAGAACTATATCATATTGGACAAAAAGATGTGGAAACTGAGATTACAAATGGTTACATATTGCACTCAAGATAAACTAGCAAGAACCTAGCTTGTATTTGTTTTTACTATCATGCCATGGTTTTGTATTGATTTCTTGGCTGCTGTCACCGTTGTGCTGATTGTGGATCTTCATCCACCATGATGTTGCCTACTGGTTCAATGGGAGGATTTTTGTTTCCTTGATGTTGAGATGTAATCCATATTTAAAGCTGTAGTCTTTGGTCTTCTGCAGCAAGTGCAGCCTTCAGTTTCTGCAAACAAGGTTGTGTCATCTGCATAAGGCAGATTGTCAATGAGTCTTCCTCCAATTCCGATGACACATTCTTTTTCATATAGTTTAGCTTCTTCAGTGATTTGCTCAACATACAGATTGAACATATATGGACAAAGAATCACAACTCTGTTGTACACCTTTGCTGATTTTAAATCATTCAATATTCCCTTGTTCTGTCAAGACCTGAAACAGTCAAGGAATCAAAAGCTGTGCTATAGGGGAGAAATGTGCTATTAAAGTCAGTTGTAAGGTTTTCAAGAACAAAGATGTTAGTTTAAAAATGAAAGTGTGCCTAATGCAAGCTAAGAGTATTTTCAATCACTTCCTACACATCTGAAAGTTGGTCAAGGAATAAGGAAGACCAAAGAAGAATTGATGTCTTTAAAAGTGGGATATTTGTGAAGAGTATTGAATATACCATTGTTATTGTTGTGTACTGTTGAGTCTCACCGGGCTGCTCCTTGGAGGCAAGGATTCTAAGGCTCCATCTAACATGCTTTGGACATGTTGCAAGAAGGGACAGGTCCTTGGAGAGGGACATCATGTTTGGTAGGGTGAAGGGACAGCGCAGAAGGGGAAGGCCTCCTATGAGGTGGATTGATTCAGTGACTGGGGTAATTGGGATGGGTGTTTCGGAGACAGTGCGATTGGCACAGGACAGAGCAGAGTTTAGGGATGTTGTACATAGTGTCGCTATGAGTCGCAAATGACTCAAGGGCACATAACAACAACAATAACAACTGTTGAGTCAGAACCAACCCTTAGCTGACCTGCCAGCAGGTTTAAAGAGGCAGTTTTAACTCACAGAAGGAGATTGTTCATCTTTTTCCTGAGGAACAGCTGGTGGATTTGAACTGTGTGCCTTTGGGATCATAGCACAGCTTCTTATTACTAGGACACCAGAGCTCCCTGAATATATCATAGACTGCAAGAGAACAAAAGAATCTGCCTTGGAGGAAGCACAACTAGATTGCTCCTCAGAGGGAAGAAACATATTCACATACTTTGAATATGTTGTCGGGGGAGAGAGTCCTTTGAAAAAAAGACATTATTCTGAGAAAGGAAGAGAGTCAGTGAAAGAGAAGACAACTCTCAATAAGATGGATGGGGACCGTAACTGTAACAATGGTGAAGTTCATGGTGAGGAGACAAGTTTCTGACCTGTTGTTCACAGTACCATGATGAGTCATAGTGAACCTAACAACGACAGCATCGAGTCATGGAGCTTTTGAGGATGTTGATGTTTTTGCTGTTAGGTGCCATCAAGTCAACCATGATCCATAGAGATCCTATGAACTACTGATCTGAACCTTGTCTTATCCCATGCCATCCTCACAATTCCTAACACACACGAGTCAATTGCTGCAGTTACTGTGTCAATCCATCTGGTAGACAATCTTCCTTTCTTTCGCTGACCCTCCATCTTTCCAAGCATAAAGTCCCTCTCTAAGGAATAGAAGTCATAGAAGGAATGGGCAATCTCCTCCTTTGAGATTACACTGCCTTTGAAAACCTGTTGGAGGGTCAACTATGAGTCAGTTCCAACTCGACATGCCCAAAATATGTGACACAAAGCAGCAATGTAGCTGTATTTTCTGAGGATAGGATCATTATTTTTTATATTCTTTGAGTCAAGCTCCAGTTTACATTTCTTTTTCTTATGTTTTCATTGTTGACATGAATTTGTCCCACAAACAATTCTCCTTATTTTCCTTCCTTAGCATAAAATCCATAGTATCAAGATCTACATTATTCAGCTTGTAGATGCTCCAGAGAGCAGGCAGACACCTGCTCTTGACCTTTAATTATGTTTTAATTATGCCTTGAGAACCAGCATCACAGAAAATGAGTTGTTGGAGGGCAAGGCCTCTAAGCAAACAAAATAAAGTATGAATTACAGGACTCACTGGTAGATTCAAACTGCCAGCAAGACACCACCTTTGTGTAAGCAGTGACATTTCCTATGGACTTGGTACCAGAGCTTCCTATTCTTAGCTCATATGTCCCAATAAACTCAGTGCAGGAACCAGTTTGCTGATCTTTTTAGGCTAGTCTCTTTTTATTCTAAAATCCCATCATTTTAAATTCTCCATAACTTCATGCAGCAAATTCTTTCCTATGATATAATTTCATTTACCAGAGTTTTCTGTTTGTGTGTGTGTGTCTTTGTTCTTACTGAGTATTTAAATGTCACTCTTCTAAGCACTAACAACACTGTAGTGAAAAGACTGAGAAGACTAGAAGAAAAGTCAGATAGAATTTGAGTTGAGCAGTCGGGGAAAGAGTTTTAAAAAACCAACAATGATAACATGAGTATGGACTTGAAGATGAGGGAGTCAGCTATGGGATTTTTGGAAATATTTTCTAGGCATAAAGAAGAACACTACAAGCCCTGAGGTGGACATGGGTCTAGTTGTGCAGGATATAGCCAAGAGGCAAGCATGGCTGGAGTGCAGGACGTAGAGGAAAATATAAGTAGATGAATCAGAGAGGAGAGGGAAGTGAGATATTAGATGGTATGTGGACTTTAAGCCATTGTGAGGCCCAGGACTGGCTCTTGGATGAGGCAAACAAGACACCCAGGAGCAAAATTTAAGGAGGCCCTTATTCTCAGTGTTGTAAAAGTAAAGGGTCAGACTAAATACCTCCTTAAACTTCGTACTCTATCCCCATCCCCTAGCTTTGACATAGTAGTAGATCTGGTAGGCTTTAGTTAGATTTTTTAGTTAGTTTTGGCTTTAGGTAGGAGTACAATTGGACGCTGGCTGTTGTATTTAAGGTAAGGATAGAATAAAGGAGACCAATTAGACCACCAGAATTTTCTATTAGAAGAGTACTGAAATAAGTTATAGAGTAGAATGGTGAAAGGGTTCTTACCTTGAAAATGATCAGGACACCCCCAGAAGTTGTCAGGCTTATAACCAAAGGACTCTAGGTAACTTCATTTTTCCACTCAGTATTCCTTGGAGAGCACCTACAGGCCATAATGCTGGGTGCTAGGAATCAGTGATGAACAAGAAGTAGTCTCTACCTCAAATAATTAACAGTTTCTTCTGTCTGTCCATCTGTTTTCTTTCCTGTCTTTCTTTCTCTTTCTTTTCCTTCCTCCCTTCCTCCTCTTCATGTTTTGAAATTTTGCAAGAAAACCCTGCTTTGTTTCTTGGGAATTTACCACATTTATTTGGTTGAGGTTTTCTGGTCCAGATACCCCATATCCACTCAGAGCAGTGTGGTAGCAAGAAACCAGCCATGATTCATTATGAATTCTCATGGGAACATTACATCTGCTGTCCAATCATAGGACCAGAAACTTTTAGGCCCAGAAGGTTAAAGCCTTCCATTCAACCCTCTCATTTTATAGATAATGAGACCGAGATTCAGAGAGATAAATCCACAACTGCACATGTCCTTAGTGGTGGGACATAGCAGATCATCTTTTCCAAAGCAGAATGCAACAATCTCTCATCCCATGTACACTTGATAGGGCAGGGTTCAGGGCTACTAAATTTAAGGTCATTATGAGTCGCAGGCAACTTGACGGCACATAAAAACATCAACAACACATTTGGATGTGACTTGAACACTCTTTTCACTGGGGAAAAGGGGTTCATGTTTTCTCCCTTTGAATGTTGTTATTGTAGTTGTTAGGTACTGTCAAGTACGACTCATAGAGATCCTATGAAGAAAGGATCTGAAACCTATTCCATCCTGCACCATCCTTCCACTTCCTGACACACAAAAGCCCATTGCAGCAGTCACCACGTCAATCTACCTGGTTGAGGGTCTTGCTTTCCTTTGTCAACCCTCCACCCTTCCCAGTATCATGTCCCTTTCCAAGGAATAGCCCCTCCTAGCAACATGCCCACAGTATGTGAGACAAAGCCTCATCATTCTTGCCTCTAAAGAGTACTCTGGCTGCACTGTCTCCAAGATAATATACCCCATTCTGATGGGTAAGGTATAAAAAAGGCACCTGGCAGAAGCAGTGTTAGATATATATAGTTCATTAATTAGGGTGAGAGCCACTGCTCTGTTTAAGCACAAATTGTGCATAAAGTGTGGAGTGGGAATCCAATTTCCTGTGCTAACTGCCACCTAAAACACAATGAAATATTAAAGCAGACTAAGGTGAGAGATAGTGAGATTCTGAAGACTGAATTTGGCATTAGAATAGGAGTGATGAGTCCTAGGACTTTTCTGAGGATTGTAAAGACTTGGCAGGTGAAAGACATGCAGAAAGGCAAATAGGGTGGGTTCGGCGGTTTCTAGCATTTATGGAATGTAAATTCAAATTCAGAGTCTGGCCATCAGTGTCAATCCCTGTTCCTAAAATCATGTTCACCATGAAATAGAGATTAGTCCCCAATGAGGGAGCATTCCGAGAACAAAGTAAGGTCTCTTTATGAGGCTAGCTCCCACAATGAGGAAAGGAGCATAAACAAATGTAACTGCACCATGCTGTGGAAATACTACCCCACAGAGCTCAACACAGACCAGGAGAAAAAAATCCTTCTCCCAAACCACTCCAAAACTAACACCTTGTTAATTCTCTGAGTCAATTAATGTTGATGGTGGGCAATAGTGTGGGCAGAGCTATACATTTCACAAGATGTGATTTTCTGATGGATGGGGTTCATAAGTTATGGGTCTCTTTGGTAGAGAGAGAAAATACGTCATTGGGAGTATGAATTCAGCCTTCATTTCTTTTATACAGAATGTCTAAAGTGTATCTGAAGGCCTTTCAGAATACCAAGTAGGTTGAGCTGTTGTTACCTTATAATATAGGCTATAGACAGCCATGCCTAAGAGCTACAAAATACTTGGGTAGTCCAGATACTGGATAGCCTTTATCACTATACTTAATTCAGCAAGTTTTCATAAGAACCTCAAAAAGCAACTATTAATCCTGTTTTGTAGATGAAGAAACTGAGACAGAGACTTTAACCACCTCACCTAGGTCACACAGCCAATAAAGGGTAGCCTTAGTATTGAAATCAAAGCAGTATAACCAGAGAGCCCATCTTCTTAATTTATACATTGCACAAGTTATTTGACTTCAGAGTTGCTGTTTTTCATCTGTAACAGAGAGCTAATATTTCTTCCCTCTCAGGTTTGTCCTATGTACGTGCTTTCCCAGCTCTGCCAGGCAGTATAACCTTGGGCAAAATTACTTAAACTTTCTGAGCCTTGGATCCTTTATACATGACATGATGCATATAAAGTAAAATGGTATTAAGCAAAAGCTTAATAATTATTATTGTTGTTGCTTATGCTGTAATACAACTTCAGGGTTCTTAAGCCTAATTCTTTGACAAGTCTCCTGCTGAAATTGCTGTTATTTTGTCTGATTTGTACTGTTCTCCTACTTCCCCACCCAGGAAACAGCTGCACATTTGGACAGACAGACATAGAAAGCATTGGTAGATAGTCACGTTGCCACCACAGATGTCCCTGCTTTGGCCGAGGACAGAGCATTGCAGCCAATATTCACAGAGGACTGCAGATGTTCTCCTTTAACTTGAATCAGAGGGGCCATTATAGGCATAGAGTAGGGTATTGCAGACTTTACTGTTTAGAATGGAATATTGCAGAACATGCATGCATGCATTCAACACTTACTGAATACTTACTCTGTGGTGAGTTGCCTTGGAAATATAAATATGAATGGGGCACACTTTTTGTCCTCTTGGACCTCAAAATACAGGCAGGGAGACAAAGCACATACTTCAGCATAATACACTGTGAGGAGTTCTATAGCAGAAATACAAACAGTGGTTGATCTCAAAAAGAGAAATCAGTCATAGAGAAGGCTTGGAGAGAGACAAGGGAAGCTTCTTGAAGGAATTTTATTTTATCTGGACTTCAAGAAAGACATTCAACAGATGAAGAAAGATTAACACAGACAAAGATTTTTCTAGGTAGAGGAAATGGTATGAAGATAGCTTTAAACTCACTGACATCAAATTAGAAGCAATTCATAGCACACTCTAGTGGGTTTTCTAGAGGCATTAACAACAGCAGGGAAGGAGATTGCCCCTTTCTCCTGTGATGTTGCTGGTTGGTTTGAACGGCCAGAGAGGTTAGCAAAGAGACTTTCTACAGACGAGGTCACCAGAGCTCCCAGATATAAAAGTAAATGTGCAATAAGTGAACAAAGGATGCACGTGGCTTGTTGTTGTTATGTGCCATTGAGCCAAGTACTACTCATGTTATCCTAATGAGCAGACCTGAACTCTGTCCTATCCTGTACCATCCTCATAATTTCTGATACACTTGAGACCATTGCCACTGTCAGTGTGTCACTCCATCTTTGTGTGTGTGTGGGGGGGGGGCAGGTACTGCTAATTGACTAACTCACATAAATATAAAACTCTGTTTCCCAGTAATTTTCTGTTATGTGATATGTTTCTTAATAGTATGTAAGAAAGGTTAGTATTCTGGGAAAGCATTTTTTTTTAAGCCATAAAAGAGAGATGGGATGAATTAGATTCATTTTACTTTAATTTTTCTCTCTACTGCTCCTCCTTCTTCTACCTGCAATGTATATGAGGGGCTGAGAAGTGTACCTGAAGGTCCTGAGGTCATAGGGTCAGAACATATATGTTAGGATGGCAAAGTAGAAAAATAGAAGGAGCTTTGTCCATCATTGAGTTCTGGCACTAACCCTGAACTACAAAGCACCTGACTTTTTATTATGCAAGGACAGTGTTTTCTGTTTTAGCCAATGTATTTGGACATTACTTGCAGCCCAAAACACTCCTTATTGGTACTGTAGATGATTGATAATTATAAGATGTACAGCCAGCCTATAACCAGGAGAAGATAAAATAGATGAATGGGATCTTCTAAGACTCAAATCCCTATGCACATCCAAAAACTTCTCCAACAGGGTAAAAAGGGAAGCCACAGACTGGGGAAAATTATTTGGTAATGACATATCAGATAAGGGACTTATATCCAGAATTTATAGAATACTTGAGCACAACAACAAGATAAAGATAAATAATCCAGTAGAAAACTGGGCACAAGATATGAACAGACACTTCACCAAAGAAGACATTCAGATGGCCAATAAGCACATGAAGAAATGTTCCAAATCCCTACTCTAAGAGAGATGCAAATTAAAACAACTATGAGAAATCATCTCACCCCAGTAAGAATAGCAAAATTTAACAGAACAGCAAGCAACAAATGCTGGTGAGGTTGTGGAGAAACTGGAACCCTTATTCACTGTTGGTGGGAGTGTAAAATGGTGCAACCACTGTGGAAGCGGTATGGCGCTTTCTCAAAAAGTTGCAAATAGAGATACCATTTGACCCAGCAATTCCACTACTGGTAATATACCCCAAAGAGACCATAACTGACATCCAAGCAGATATATGCACACCCATGTTTATTGCAGCTTTGTTCATAATAGCAAGGAGTTGGAAACAACCTAAGTGCCCCTCAACAAACAAATGGATAGAGACGCTGTGGTATCTTCACACAATGGAATACTACGCTGTATTGAAAAACAAGGAACTCATGCAATATTATTCAAAATGGGTGACCCTGGAGGACATTATGCTGAGTGAAGTATCTTAGTCACAAAAGGACAAATACTGCATGGTTCCACTGTTGAAAAACAGGACTAACATCAGGGTTGAGGGGAGACTGAGAAAGATGGGTTCAATGAGGGAGAAAGCTGTTTAAAAGGGATATGTGATTAGGGATTTTTGTCATGACGGGAGTCCAGAGCGAAGGCTGCATAGGGAAGTGTACCTGGGGGGGAGGGATTGTAAAACAATGAAAGAATTTTTCTTTTACTTTTCCAAGAGGGTAGTGTACTAGGGGGGAGGGTTGGGAGGGGAGAAAAGTGCAACAATGAATGAATGGAAACCCAAAGTCTCTGTAAATTTTCATTGACATTAATAATAAATTAAAAAAAAAAAACCAAACACACACTTAAAAAAAAGATGCTCAGCCAGGAGATTGAGCCATACTGTAAAGGGCCATACAATCCATGAGCAGAATGTATTGTTCCTTATTTAGTAGACACTGTTGTTGGTCTCTCCTTGCAACATGCCCAAAGTGTGTTAGACAAAGCCTCAGAATCTGTGCCTCCAAGGAACAGCCTGGTTTTACCCTCTCTAGGATGAACCTGCTTGTTCTTCTGGCAGTCCATGGTATATTCAACTCTTCTCCAGCACCACAGCTCAAAGGCATCAATTCTCTTTCTAGCGTCCCTAGGCCTTGTCCAGTTTTCTGATGCATGGCAAGCAATTGCAAAGACTATGGCCTGAATCAGGTGCACCTTAATCTCCAGACTGACATTGTTGCTCTTCAGTACTTTGGAGTGTTAACAATCTCAATCTCTTTACCATCTAACATGATGCTGCCAATTGGCCCAGTGGTGAGAATTTTTGTTTTCTTAATGTCGAGCTTCCATCTATATTGAAGGCTTCAGTCTTTGACCCTCCACAGTAAGCACGTCAGGGCCTCCTCAGTTACAGCAAGCATGGTTGTGTCATCTCTATAACTCAGCATGTTGACGAGTCTTCCTCTAATCCTGATACCACATTCCTCCTTATACAGCCCAGCCTCCTGGATGATCTGTTCTGCATATAGATTGAAAAGGGATGGAGACAGGATACATTCCTGACTTACACACTTCCCGATTTTGAACCATCCAGTGTCTTCTTGCTCTGTTCTGACCACTGCCTCCTGGTCCAAGTAAAGTTTTGCATAAGCATGATCAAGTGTTCTGAGATTACCATTCTTCTCAGAATCAGCCACAGTTTGTTGTGATCCACACAGTCAAAAGCCTTTGCATAGTCAATGAAGCATAGATAAATATTCCTCTGATATGCTCTGCTTTCAGCCAGCATCCATCTAACATTAGCTATAATATCCCTAGTGCCAAGGTCTCTTCTGAACCTAGCCTGCACATCTGGCAGTTCTATGTTGATGTATTTGAGTAATTTTTAAAATAATTTTCACCAGCGCTGGCTGAAAATTGCCTGTGACTTCATCCATAGCCACTGGTGAGAGTCAGCGCCCAGAGCCATCAGGGGCTTTAAGCTCGTTGCCCACTG
>NW_006399890.1:5423117-5424850 GCF_000299155.1 Elephantulus edwardii | reverse complement strand
TTTCAAAAAAAATTTCAGCAGAATTTTGCTTGCATATGATATTAATGATATTGTTCATTAATGTTTGTGTTCTGTTGAGTCACCTTTCTTTGGATTGGGAACAAATATAGATTTCTTCGAGTCAGTTGGCCAGGACACTAGAGAGTGTCAATTTCTTCCTTGTAGTTGGGACTACTTCTTGTAGCTGATTGATTGATTATTGATCATACATTACTTTCTGAAACAATTCTGTGTCAACCAATTCTTTTTGCCTAAGTGGCTCTGTGTATCCCTGCCATCTTCTTCAGGTATTTCCTGCATTATTCAAGATTTTGCACATAGAATCAATCCTTCAGTGTTGTAAATTGAGGTTTGAATTTGTTCTTCAGCTCAGTAAGCTTAAGAAATGGTGAGTGTATTCTTCTCTTTCGATTTTCTAACTCCAACTTCTTGCACATTTCATTATAATGTTTTACTTTATCTTTTTCAGCTGTCCTTTGAAACCTTCTGTCCAGTTCCATTACTTCAGCATTTCTTCCTTTTTTTTTAGTCTTTTAATTCTAATGCTCAGAGTCCCTTATGAAATTAATTTTGGTCTTTCCTTTCTTCCTTGTCATTGTAATGATCTTTTGCTTTTTTCATGGATGATGTCTTCAGTGTTATTCTACAACTTGTCTCATCTTCAGTCATCAGTGCTCAATATGTCAAATCTTAAGATGGTTTTAAAATTCAGATGGGATACACTCAAGGCAATAATTTGGTTCTTGTGGACTTTTTTAAATGTCCTTCAACTTCAATTTGAACTTCCATATGAGTCATTGCTGGTCCATTCTATAGTCTGCTCCTGATCTGGTTTTGGCTGCTGATACTGAGTTTATCCACTGTCTCTTTCCACAAATACAGTCAATCTGATTCCATCAGGTGAAGTCTAAGTATGGAGTTCAAGTATATAGGAACAGATGCCACCTAGGGCATGCTCATCAGTCTCTGCCAACAAATATGAAAGCAAGTCACTTCGCCAACTGATTGGAGAATATCCATATTTATTCTCATTCCCAAGAAAGGTGATCCAACAGACTGGATAAGTTATTGAACAGTATCTTTGATACCACATGCAAGTCAAATCTTGCTTCAGATTATTTTAAAATGGCTGGAGGGAACCATTGAGAGGGTACTTCTAAAAATTCCAGCTTGATTCAGAAAAGGCTATGGCACAAAGGATATCATTGCTGATATCTGATGGATCTTGACTGAAAAAAGAGAAAACCAGAAATATGTTTACTTGTGCTTTATTGATTATCCAAAGATGTTTGGCAGTATTGATCATAACAAATTATAGCTTACATTGTAAGAATGAGAATCCCAGGATACTTAATAGCGCTCATGTGAAGTCTCAACATAAACCAAGAAGCTCTTGGCTGAATAGAACAAGGGAACATGAAAAAGTTTAATATCAGGAAAGATGTGCCTCAGAATTGTATACTTTTCCCATACCTAGTCAATCTGGAGGCTGAGAAAATAATTTGAGATTCTGAACTATATGAGGAAGAACGTGTCATCAAGATTGGTAGAAGACTCATTAATAATTTGTGTTATGCTGATGACACAACTTTGTTTGTTGTTGTTGTTGTTATGTGCCCTCGAGTCACTTGCGACTCATAGAGACCCTAGGTACAACAGCCCTAAACCCTGCTCTATCCTGTGCCATTCCCACTGCCTCTGACGCACCAATCCCGATTACCCCAGTCACTGAA
>NW_006399890.1:5386444-5422213 GCF_000299155.1 Elephantulus edwardii | reverse complement strand
ATAGGTTTCACATTAGAATGATCAAGTGTTCTGGGATTCCCATTCTCAGAGTCAGCCACAGTTTGTTATGATCCATGCAGTCAAATGCCTTTGCGTGATCAATAAAACACAGATAGACATTTTTCTGGTATTCCCTGCTTTCAGCTAAGATCCGTCTAACATCAGCTACGATATCCCTAGTACCACGACCCCTTCTAAACCCAACCTGGGCTTCTGGCAGTTCTCTGCTGATGTGCTGTTCCAGTCGTTTTCGGATAATATTCAGTAGAACTTTGTTTGCAGAAAGTAAAGAAGACTTTAACACTTACTGCAAAAGATCAAAGACTATAGCTTTCAATATGAATTCTATCTCAACCTTAAGAAAATGAAAATCTTCACCATTGGATCAACAGGCAGCATCATGACAGATGAAGAAAATATTATAGCTATCAATTTCATTTCACTTGGATCCAGAATCAACACCCTTGGTAGCAACAATTAAGAAATCAAAACATGTTTTACGTTGGGGAAATCTGCTTTCCAGATTTAGAAGTTTTCCAGTGTTCTAAGTAGCAGAGGTGCCAGTTTAAAGACTAAGATGTGCCTGATTCAACTGCTTCCTATGCATCTGAAACTTCGACAGTGAATAAAGGTGACAGAAGAACTGACACATTTGAATTGTGGTGTTAGCAAAGAGTATTGAATATCCAATAGACAGTCAAAGGAAGAAACAAATATGTCTTGAAAGAAATGCAACCAGAGTGTTCTTTAGAGGCAAGGAGTTGGTGAAACTTCATCTTACTTTGCCCATATTTTCAGGAAAAAGCAGTTTCTAGAGAATGATATAATGCTGGAAAAGACAGAGGGTTGGCAAAAGAGAAGAAGATCTTCAATGAAATAGATTGATGCAATGACAATGACAATATGCTTGAGTATCACAGAGATCATGCGGAAGGTGTAGGATAAGGCAAGGTTCAGTTCTGTTGTTCACAGTGTGAATATGAAGCACAGTCAACTCGATGACATAACAACTAAAGAGAGCCAGTGACACTTGTGACAAAATTGGAGATGTGAAGTATACTTATGTTGACATTATGTGTCTTCAAGTCACCTGTGACATATAGCAACCCTATGTACAACAGCTCTGAACTCTGCCCTATCCTGAGTCACTGACTCCAACACACCTACCCTATAACCCCAGTCACTGTGTCAATTTATCTCATCTGGCGTCTTCCTCTTCTGTGCTATCTCTCCACCCTTCCAAGCATGATGTCCTTCTTCACGAATTGGCCCTTCCTGGCCATATGCCCAAAGTATGTGGGATGGAGCTTCAAAGTCCTAGACTCCAAGGAGAAACTTGGTTTCACTCTATCTGAGACAGACCTATTTTTTCTCTTGGTGGTCTATTGTATTTTCAATACTCTTACCGATTGACATATTTCAACAAACAGATGCTGCCCTGGATGTGCTCACTAAGTTGTGCCAAGAAATCTGGAGGACAGCCAGTTGGCCAACTGACTGGCAGAGATCTATATTTGTTCCCATTCCAAAGATAGGTGATTTGACAAAGTGTGGAAATTATCAAACAGTATCATTGATATCACATGTAAGCAAGATTCAACCGAAGTTGATCCTAAAACGACTGGAACAGCACATCAACAGAGAACTGCCAGAAGTGCAGGCTGCATTTAGAAGAGACCATGGCACTAGGGATATTTTAACTAATGTCAGATGTATCTTGGCGGAAAGCAGAGAGTGCCAGAGGAATGTGTGCCTATGTTTCATTGACTATGCAAGGGCATTTGACTGTGTGGATCACAACGAACTGTGGCTGACTCTGAGAAGAATGGGAATCCCAGAACACTTGATTGTGCTTATGTGAAACTTATACTTGGACCAGGAGGTAGTTGTCAGAATAGAGCTAGGAAATACTGAATGGTTCAAAATTGGGAAGGGTGTGCTTCAAGGGTGTGTATTATCTCCATATCTTTTCAATCTATATGTGGAACAAATTACCCAGGAGGCTGGGCTCTATGAGAAGTGTAACATCAGGATTGAAGGTAGACTTATCAACATCTTTGTTATGCAGATGACACAATCCTGCTTGCTGAAACTGAGGAGGACCTGAAGTGCTTGCTTTGGAGGGTCAAAAATGCAGCCTTCAATGTAGATTGAAGCCCAACATCAAGAAAACAAAGATTCTCTCCACGGGGCTGATTGGCAGCATCATGATGGATGGTGAAGAAATTGAGATTGTTAATAGCTTTAGTTTTCTTGGCTCTACAATCAACACTCTTAGTCCCAGCAGCCAGGAAATTAAAAGCAAATTGCATTGGGAAAGTCTGCTGTCAGAGACCTCTCCAAAGTATTGAGGAGCAATAATGTCAGTTTGGAGACTAAGGTGTACCTGATACAGGTCATGTTCTTTATGATTACTTGTTGTGCATCAGAAATCTGGACAATGACTAGGGATGATAGAAGGAGAGTTGATGAGCTTTGGTGTTGGAGAAGAGTATTGAATATACCATGGACTGCTAGGAGAACAAACAAGTTTGTCCTGGAGAGGGTGAAGCCAGGCTGCACCTTGGAGGCAAGGATTCTGAAGCTTCATCTGACATACTTTGGACATGTTGCAAGGTGGGATCAGTCCTTGGATTGGGATGTCATGCTTGAGCGGATGAAGGGACAGCTAAGGAGAGGAAGATCCTCAATGAGATGGGTTGATTCCATCACTGGGGTAATGGGGGTAGGCGTATCAGAGACAGATCGGAACAGGATAGAGCAGGGTTTAGGGATGTTGTACATAAGGTCACTATGAGTCGTAGGTGACTCAATGATACATAACAACAATAACAACTAGCACCACAATTCAAAGGCATCAATTCTTCTGTCATCCGTGGTCATTGTATAGCTCTCTGATGCATAGCAAGTAATTATGAAGACCATGGCCTGGATCAAGCACACCTTAGTGTCTGGACTGGTGTCATTTCTCTTTAGCACTTTGGAGAAGTCTCTGACAGTTGACTTTTCCAAAGCAGTTAGTCTTTTCCTTTCCTGACTGCTGGTGCCAAGAGTGTTGATTGTGGAGCTGAGAAAGCTGACATTTTTAACAACCTCAGTCTCTTCTCCATCTATCATGGTGCTGCCCATTGGCCCAGTGGTGAGTATCTTTGTCTTTTTGGTGTTGAGCTTCAGTCCATATTGAAGACTACAATCCTTGACTTTCTGCAGCAAGTGCTTCAGGTCCTCCTTTCAGCAAGCAAAGTTGTGTCATCTGCATATGACAGGTTGTTAAAGAGTGTTCTTCCAATCCTAATGCCATATTCCTTGTCATAAAGCTCAGTCTCCCAAATGATCTGTTCTGCATATAGATTGAAAAGGTATGGAGACAGGACACATTCCTGATGCACACATTTCCCAATTTTGAACCATGCAGTGTTTCTTTGCTCTGTTTTGAGGATTACTTCCTGGTCCAAGTATAGGTTTCGCATGAGCCCTATCAGTGTTCTGAGATTCCCATTCTCCTCAAGGTTAACCACCATTTATTGTGATCCACACAGTCAAATGCCTTTTCATGGTCAATGAAACAGACATTCCTCTGGTACTCTGCTTTCAGCCCAAATCCATTGGGCATATGATAATGTCTTTAGTGCCATGGCCTCTTCTAAACCCAGCTTATATTTTTGGTAGTTCTCTGTCAATGTACTGTTCCAGTCAGTTTTGGGTAATCTTCAGCACAATTTTACTTGCATGGGATATGAGTGATATTGTTCAATAATTTCCACACTCTGATTACCTTTTTTTGAAATGGGAATAAGTATGGATTCTTCCAGTCAGTTGGCCAGGTTATTGTCCTCCAACTTTCTTGGCACAACCTGGAGAGCACGTCCAGGGCAGCATCTATTTATTGAAATACATCAATTCGTTATTCCATCAATTCCTGGGGCCTTGTTTTTTGCCAATTCCTTCAGAGCAGCCTGAACTTCCTCCCTCATCACCATTACCTTTTAATCATATGTTGTTTCTTGAAATTCTTCTGTCAGCCAATTCTTTTTGGTATAGTGACTCTGTATACTCCTATCTTCTTTTCATCCCTCCTGGATCATCCAGTATTCTCCCCATCACATCCTTACGTATTGCAACTTGAGGCTTGAATTTGTTCTTTAGTTCCTTCAGCTTAAGAAATGCTGAGCGAGTTAGGCTCTTTTAATTTTCTAACTCCAACTCTTTGCATGTTTCATTATAATACTTTGCTTTGTCTTCCTGAGCTGCCTTTGATGTTTTCTGTTCAGCTGTATAGAACAATAATGCCTTCATCCCATAGAAAGAGAGGTCTTGTGGAATAGTACACAGAGAGTTGTACTGCTGACCCAAAGATGGTGGCTTCCCTGATGGTTTGAATCTACCAACAGCTCCACAAGACAAAGATGAAAACCTGCTTTTGAAAACCTGCTGGAGGGTCAACTATGAGTCAATTTCCACTCAAAGACAAGGAGTTCTGTTAGAGTTAAGTTGATACTGTATTATTAATTTGTAACATACAACTTAAAGAAAATACCATTTTGGTAAGTGAAGGCAGCTTCAAAGCCAGTGCCCTATACCTACTTTGTTATAAATATGGCCCTTTAAGCTATTTTTTTAATTTAAAAATGGATAAATCACCACTATATAATAGGTATTAGTAGATACAGAAAGTATAAACCACAATGGGAGGGAGAAATATAAGAAACACTTTAACAGAAAGAACTATCAGGTATAAAACCAGCATGGATGTGAAGGTAGCAACATCTGACATAGTCTAATTTTACAAGGAAGAATTTCATTAGCATCCAACCCATAACATTCCAAAGCCAGTTCCTATGTAGTGATTAATGCAGCCAAACTAGTACTCCAAATCATTCTTTTACCAGTTCTAACATCAGCTATCCCTCTCAAAACACTTTCTCAACAAAACCAAACCACTGTCATTGAGTTGATCCCAGTTCATAATGATCAGGTTCCCAAGTCTGTAAATCTTTATGGGAGAAGATTGTTCATCTTTCTCCTGCAGGGAAGTTGAACTGCTAACTTTGGATTAATACTGCAACATGGAACATACCAAACCACCAGAGCTCCTAATTAGCTACTGGGTTCAATATTTGTTACAATGGCCACACAGAACTCATAGGCAATATTCACCATTATGAGGTTTATTGGGGAAGTAACAGGTTACAATGCAAGATCAGGAACAACTCAGGATAGAGTTCTTTAAGGCCATTTCTCTGGCTCTTGACTTTATAGCCTGGGTGCTTCCTTCCTCAAGTAAGACAAAACCCTTTTAGTTCTGCTGGTTAAGTTCCCACTTAGCCTGAAGTCACTCAGGTGTAGCTTTGTGGATCTAAAAGCCTAGTTTCCTGGCAACTGCCTAAGGTCATCCACTCTGGCAGTCAGACTCCTGCTCAAAGACACTCAGATTTCTCTCTCTGTAAAGCAGGAAATTGGAGCTGTCTCTATGGTCTCCTGCAGTTCCGCTACACTTGCTGCTGCTTCTGTTACCTCTGCTGTCACTATCTAGCTGTCTTGTCATTTCTTGATTTAAAGATGTTTCATTGTAGCTATCTCAGGTTCAAAGAATGTGGTGCACTGTGACCTTTCCTTTCTTATTGGTAGCTTGTTATTAGGTGTTGTTCAGTTGACTACAATTCAAAGCAGTGATCCTATGAGCAAAAATGGCTCTGAACTCTGCCCTATCCTGTATCATCCTCTCATCATCTCTACTACATTTGAATCCATTGTTACAGCCACTGTGTCAATCAATCTCCTTGAGAATCTTCCTCTTCTTTGGTGACCTTGTCAACCATGATGTCTTTTTCCAAGAACTGGACCCTCATAACAACATGTCCAACATATGTGAAATTAAGTTTCATTATTTTTATCTCTAAGGGGCACTTTTCTTGTCCCTCTCCAAGATGTATTTATTCTTTTGGCAGTCTATGGGATGTTTCGTTTTCTTCTCCAAAACCACAGCTCAAAGGAATCCTTATTGATTGTCTTTCAGATGCCTAGCAAATAACTGAAAAGACCCTGCTTTAGATCAGGTGCACCTGGGTCTTTACACAGGGATACTGTTCTTCAGCATTTTGGAAAAGTCACTGACAGTAGATTTTCCCCAATGCAATAAGTTTCTTGATTCCTTGATCGCTGATAACAAGGGTGCTGATTGTGAATCCAAGTAATATGAAATCATTGGCAATTTCTATCTCCTCTCCATCTATCATGATGTTGTCTATTGGCCCAGTGGTGAGGAATTGTCTTAATGTTGAGATGTAATCTTCATTTACATTCACTGATGAACATTACACAGACAATGGCTTAAAAGAACTAAATAAAGTAATTTACTGTACCACAACTGATCTTTGCCCTTGTTATACATGACAGAATCAAGAAGCATGACAGACGAAGTGTCACTCCAATATAAAGCCTTGCAGGTTTTATGTTGCTGAAGGTTTCAGAAGAGATTGAGAAGCACATTGGAGGAACATAAGTTTGAGGACAGAGTGGTGGAAAGTAATCAGTTCCTTGGGACATTGTGTGTTTTAGGATCACTGTAGCTTACACATAGAAGAGGTACTTTAATAGTGACTGGTGCTCATGAGAGTTTCCTTGGGTTAACCCTACTCCGTCCTGTGCCTCCCTTCATCTCTGCTTGTTCTATATCCAAGCTCTTTCCAACTGCCTTTCCAGTTAGGTTCCTTGATCTCTAGATTTGCCATCTAGATTTGATGAATTTTTTTTTTTTTTTGTCCTCATTTCGATGATCCCCTACTCGGCATAATCCATTGGAACTGCCTCTCAGTCAATCTAACCATACTCCTAGCAAATGTTGTAACCTGGTTTTAGTGATGTAAAGATCATTCAAACACTCTTAAAGATCACATCATTCTCCCACTTTACAAATCCCACATATCAAGTGCCTACTGCTAAACAGGTAAAGACAATTTACACAAAACTGCCTGGGCAGTACATGTGGTTTGCAATGGCTGTTGACTGAAATACGGGCAATTCAAACCCAATCAGCTCCTCTGTGGAAGAAGAGACCTGGCTATTTGCTTCTGAAAAGATTACAGCCAAGAAGCCCACATGCAACAGTTCTCTGTAACAGGTTGTTACCATGACTCAGAGACTGATTTGATAATAGCTAACAACAATGATAAAATATGCCCTAGTGAAGTCTGATAAAAGAGAAGACAGATAAATGATCAATTGCAATGCTAGGGGAGAAGAGGTGTGTTAAGGAAATAAAATGAAGAGTTGGCAGTATATTAGAGAAAGCTCCCCAGAACAGAGCAACCTGACCTGCGTACCAAGGGAACAGGAACATCCCAGATAGAGAACACAGCACGTAAAGGTCGTGTTCATTCAGCCTGATGCAATTTGCCATCACGCCACAGAGGCTATAGTGAAGGAGGAGTTTGTGCAGGTGAGTAGAAGTCTTAAAGGTAATTTGCTATTTACTTGTACTATTTATTTAAATTCACTGAGCCTTTTCTGGATTCCTCTGTGGCATGGATTATCTCCTGGGATTGTTGATGAGGTTTAAATGAGTTAATGAATATAGAAGACTTAACACAATGTCAGACACAGTAAATGCTCAATAAACATTCGCTCTTGTCACCCAGTGGGTTGCAGGAAAAGATTAGATTGGTGTTTCAGAAAGCTTCCATTAACGTGCGTGAGTAGATGGTATCAGACAAGAAGTTCAGCTAGGAGCAAATTGTGGTGGTCCAGGTCACAGATGATGAAACCCAGAGTAGAAAGTGATAGTAAGAAGCCCTGGACGGAGATCAGAGCATAAATCTCCAGTCAGTCTAAAGTCTGTTTCGTAAAAATAGAAGAAACCCCAGGTTACTTTAAATTTCTAAGCTGACGTGGTTATTTATAAATCTCCATGTTGTAAAGCACTAAGAACAATAAACTATAAGCAGAGTGGGAAAATGCTTAAACCCTTTAGAGGCTTAATCCTGAGGGTGTTAGCCATTCTGACGGGTAAGGAAACCTCAGTGAATGCAACATACCTCACACTTTCCACCAGATTTTATCATCTCGTGACCATATTCAGGGAGGCTAGGCATTTAGCTATGCATATAGCAACTGCCTGTTGATTACTTAAATACTATGTAATAATGTAAAGCATTATTAAAAGTGTCATAATTTTTGGCTCAGGATTTGACTTGGTTTTAAAACCTGGTTCTATGTCTGGGTTGGTGAGTGGGTGAAGATAAACAAATTGACTTATATAATATATTATTTGGAGCTATAAAAGCAATCGAATTTACGACCAACCACTGCTTTACTAAAAATATTTTAGCACTCACAACAAAATATCAAAATATTTTCCTCACAGAATTTTTACAGGTTCTAAAGCTTTACTCAGCATGGTTCTGTGACACTGAGTGACTTCTTCATTGTGGCATTTCAAGAAGGAAAAACAAAGCAAAAGTCTCAGGGATAAGTTTACTCTATTTCACATGAATATGTGAAAATTCAGACAATCTTATTCATAACTACAGTTAACTTAATCTGAGATTATGTGGTACACTAAACAAAGATTATGATAAAGCCCTGAGTTCTTTTTACTCAACCTTCACTATATCCCATAACTTGGCAATATCCTATTTTAAAAAAAAATAATGTGTATGGAGAGAGGTTAGAAGACTCTCTAAGTAGCAAAGATAAAATTCAAACTTGGTTTTATTGGCTTCATAGCTAATGTTATTTTCACTTCACCAGTGGCTTCTCAATTCATTTGGTTGTTTGCTCGCCCTCAAATAGATGTAACTTGATGACTTTTAAATTAATTTTTAAAAATTTTGCATAACTTTTCCCCTTCTGGAGTATAAGAACGTATGAATATATTGGAGAAAATAAACATACATAAATGTGCAAGGAGCTGGAGTCGGAAAATCAAAAGGGCCGAACTCGCTCAGCATTTCTTAAGCTCAAGGAACTGAAGAACAAATTCAAACCTCGAGTTGCTATAATCAAGGATGCTTTAGGCAGAATATTAAATGATCGAGGAAGTATTAAAAGAAGATGGAAAGAATATACTGAGTCACTGTATCAAAAGGAACTGGCAGACACAGAAGAATTTAATGAAATCACATATGAGCAAGAGCCTATGATGATGAAGGAAGAAGTTCAAACTGCTTTGAAGGAAATAGCAAAAAATAAGGCCCCAGGAATAGATGGTATACCAATTGACATATTTCAGCTCACAGATGCTGCCCTGAATGTGCTCACCAAGTTGTGCCAAGAAATCTGGAGAACAACCACTTGGCCAACTGACTGGAAGAGATCTATATTTGTTCTCATTCCAAAGAAGAGCGACCCAACAGTGTACGGAAACTATAAAATGATATCATTGATTTCACACGCAAGCAAGATTCTACTGAAGATTATCCTGCCAGAAGTCCAGGCTGGGTTTAGAAGGGGTCATGGTACTAGGGATATTGTAGCTGATGTTAGACGGATCTTAGCTGAAAGCAGGGAATACCAGAAAAATGTCTATCTGTGTTTTATTGATCATGCAAAGGCATTTGACTGTGTGGATCATAACAAACTGTGGCTGACTCTGAGACTGGGAATCCCAGAACACTTGATCATTCTAATGTGAAACCTATAGTTGGACCAAGAGGCAGTTGTCAGAACAGATCAGGGAAACACTGCATGGTTCAAAATTAGGAAATTTGTACACCAGGGATGTGTCCTATCTCCATACCTTTGCAAACTGTATGCAGAACAGATTGTCTGAGAGTCTGGGCTCTATGAGGAGAAGTGTGGCATCAGAATTGGCGGAAGATCTATTAACAATCTGCGTTATGCAGATGACAGAATCCTGCTTGCTGAAACTGAGGACCTGAAATGCTTGCTGTAGAGGGTCAAAGGCTACAGCCTTCAGTATGGACTGAGGCTCAATGTCAAGAAGACAAAGATTCTCACCACTGGACCAATTGGCAGCATCAGGATGGATGGTGAAGAGATTGAGATTGTTAACAACTTTAGTCGGCTTGCCTCCATGGTCAACACTCTTGGCACCAGAAGCCAGGAAATAAAAAAATGTATTGCGATGGGAAAGTCTGCTGTTAGGGACCTCTCCAGGGTACTGAAGAGCAATGGTGTCACTCTGGAGACTAAGGTGCATCTGATACAGGCTATGGTCTTTGCAATCACTTGTTATGTGTCAGAGAGTTGGACAATGACTAAGGAGAATAGAAGGAGAATTGATGCCTTTGAGCTGTGGTGCTGGAAATAGTATTGAATGTACCCTGGACTGCCAAGAAAACAAACAGATTCATCCAGGAGGGGGTTAAATCAGGCTGCTCCTCGGAGGCAAGGATTCTGAGGCTTCGTCTGACATACTTTGGACATGTTGTAAGGAGGGAGAGGTCCTTGGAGAGGGACATCATGCTTGGGAGGATAGAGGGACATTGCAAAAGGGGAAGACCCTCTATGAGGTGGATTGATTCAGTGACTGGGGTAATCGGGATGGGTGTGTCGGAGGCAGTGGGAATGGCACAGGATAGAGCAGGGTTTAGGGCTGTTGTACCTAGGGTCACTATGAGTCGCAAGTGACTCGAGGGCACATAACAACAACAATTGTACCTAAAGAATGATTTGATAATTTCTGTTAAGTTGCCAAATTTAAACTTTATTGCTCTGGTTTAGAAAAAAATGCATTTTCTTATGAACTGACTTTCAAAGGAAATATGAAGGTGAACTGTTAGAATTGCGAGCACTGATAGGCTCTCTTGTGAGGAAAGGATTTTTCCCATGTCTGAAATGGTGATGAGAGGGGAAGTAGGCAGAACCAGGCTCTCCTACATGGCCAGAAGGATTCACTAGTCATCAGAATGTTGTTGTGTACTGTCGATTCGGAACCAACCCGTAGATGACCCTCCGGTGGGCTTTCAAAGACAGTAAATCACATAGGAGGAGATTGTCCATTCCTCTCCCATGGAGTAACTGGTGGATTCAAATTGCTCGCCTTTAGGATTACAGCACAGTTTCTTACCACTAGGCCACCAGAGCTATGCACTGCAATCCCTAAATCATGTAGTTCGAATCCACCAGCTGCTCCATGCAAGAAAGATGAGCATTCTCCTTCCATATGATTAACTGCCTCTAAAAACTTCCAGAGGGTCAGCTATGGGTCAGTTCCAATTCAATGGTACACAACAACAACAGTCATCAGAATACAGGTCACAAATTTTGAGGACTTTCATATTACAGGCAAGTTTCTTCAGAAAATAGATGATCTTTTTTTTTTAATATATGATCTTTTGCAAGAGCCTTTTATCAGCAGTTGAGGAAGGCATAAGTATTAGTCAAAATCAAAGGATGCAACTAAATCTGGCTGTAACAGAAAAGAAGGGAGAAAAATGAGACAGCTCCATTCTAAAGAGAAATGAAGCCCTGATACCAGCTTCATCATGGATAAACCTCGAGACCATCATGCTGAGCGAAATAAATTGTCTCAAAAGGACAAAAATTATATGATCCCACTTAGATGAAATTAGCCATTCTACAGAGATCAAAAGTTATTAGTGGTTATCAGGGATAGAAGGTTTAAGATTTAAAGAGAGTAGGAAGAAAGGCCTGGTGGTCTACTTCTAAAAAAATCAACCAACAGAAGCTCTATGGAGCACAATGGTCCAGCCTTCAACCAATCAAGAGGATGGAAGAGAACTAGGGTGTTTTGGTCCTTTGAGCACAGGGTCTTGAACAATAAATAACAAGGATGGGAAGAAGTGAGAAAGGGGGATCCACTGCCCAGGGCACACTGAGTGTTGGGAGTTGGTGGTAGAGTAATTGAAAAAGGGTTGTGGTCATGATCGTGCAATATGATGAACGTGGTCAATGTCACTGAACTGCTCATGTAAACATCACTAAATGCCCTTTTTTAATCTACACTCACATTTTTTAAAAAAGAAAAATCAGACATCCAAGGAAAAGCTCAGAAAGAGCAGCTGGCAAGAGTCCCCAGGTCCCTAGAACACCCTGTGCTGATCCTATATTCTGAAACTGTTTAACTCGAAGAGAAATCCTCTGAAGTGGAGGATAATAACCCTACCTTCTTTCAGCAAGACTTGTTAACATTTGCCTTAACTCTTAGATTTGGAGGCGGCCGTATCCTGTTCTCACAGTCTACAAGAAGAGTTGCAAACTTCTGGCCCCTGGGCAGCATATTTTCTCCTGGCTTACAGAGTGTTTTGTAAGGTCCACACCAACATTTTAAAACTGGGAAATTTCACACAAAAATCATAATTTCTTGCTTCTCTTGTAAAATGAGATCTGGCAATCCTGGGGCTGAATTCTTATGTGGCAACAATTGGCTTGAGTGAGAGCCCCCTTGATAGTTGGGAAATTCTCTTCTGTGGTCACAACTGCTCTGCTCCTTACTGACCCAGGACGCTGGGTCTGCTGGTCAGTCACCAGTTTGCTGCTTCAACACAGCTGCATTCCTTACAATGGAACAATGCTACTCCTTGCTCCTATCTTAACCTTAGGTGGGGGGGATGAAATAGAAAGCAAAGATAGCAGGACATTTTTAGGAATATCCAGGCTGCTTCATGCATTAGAGGTCTGACTGTTTGCTTGTAGATGTCTGTGTTTGGGCCTTCCAAACGTCTTCACTCTGAGATCCTTTGCTCTTTCATAGGTATAAGCTACAAGCACCAGCTCTGGATCCCAGTTCTCATTTTGCCAAAAGCTGATGGTATGACCTTGGCGAAGTTACTCCACACTTTGCAAAATAAGATGGTTTTGGTCTCCTTCCTTCAGCTTTGAAATTCTGTCCCCTGTTATCTCTTATGCTGAGTGAAGTATCTCAGTCATAAAAAGACAAATACTGCATAATGCCACAGTTGTAAAGCAGTACTGACCTTGGGGTTGGGAGGAGACAGAGAAGGATGGGTTCAATAATGTGTACTGCACTGAAACAGATGAAGGAGAAAACTGTTTAAGAGGGATATATGATTAGGTATTTTTGTCATGACAGGAGTCCAGAGCGAAGGCTGTATAGTGGAGTGGACCTGGGGGGAAGGATTGCAAAACAATGAAAGAATTTTTCTTTTATTTTTCTAAGAGGGTAGTATACTAGGGGGGAGGGTTGGGAGGGGAGGAAAGTGTAACAATGAATGAATGGAAATCCAAAGTCTCTGTAAATTTTCATTGAAATTGATAATAAATTTTAAAAAAAAAGAAATCACAAAAAAAGAAAAGCTTCCATGGTCCAAATGAGACCTTTGACTGGGCAGCACAACTCCATATGGATCATGGCATCATGCCTCTCTATAAAAGAGAAGGAAGAGAGAATACGCCATCCCCTTTTCCTTATGAATCAGGGTGAAGTCTCTCTCAGGGAGGAGTGATAGGGAATGGCAAAGGGCACACTGACAAAGGAGATTAATCAGAACTGGCTTTGACAAGCACTGTGGCAATTGGACAATCAAAACAGACATTCGGGGTGGGGGAGAAGAACAAACTGGGGAGGAGGGTAGAGAAAACAGTGCAATAATGAATGAATGAGAACCCAAAATCTCTGTAAATGTTCATGAAAACTAATAAAGTTTAATAATAATTTTAAAAAAAGAGAAGGAAGGTCATCAAATAATGACCAAAGAGTTAATGGAACACAAAGACATAACTAGCATTAATATCTATGAGCCTAAGTAGCACCATTCTCCTTTCTGTTTCTGGTTTCATTTTGGAAAATGTTTCCCAGGTTTAGGCGAAGAATTCAGTTCCAAATCAGTGACTTCATTGAAGAAGAAAAATCAGTAAGGATGGGAAAAGTGGGTAAGATGGTAAGAGCAATCTAAGAAGCTCTGAGAGTGAAATGGTTAAGCACCTAGCTGCTCTCTGAAAGGTGGGCTGTTTAGAGACCCAGTGGCTCTTTGAGAGCAGAAAGACATGGTGATCTGCTTCCATAAAGATGGCAGCATAGGAAAGCCTACTCACGTGAGGCCTCTATATGTGGCAACTTAACAAGGACAACCAGGAGAAACTTCAACTGCGGAGGTAAAGTGAGGAATTCGGGAAAAGGGAACAGAGGATGAAGTTAAGTAACTGGACACTCTATATAATTTTTTAAAAATTCTGTTAAAATTTTAAAATAGTGGCATAGGAGAAAACAGGTTTCAGGGTTATGGTACAAAGGGTCGCTATGACTCGCAAGCAACTCGATAGCATATAACAACAATAATCGCTAAGAAGATGGGCAACCTCCTCCTGTATGTTTTACAGCCTCAGAAACCCTCCAGAGTATTACCTGTGAGCCGATTCCTGCTTATAGTAATTGCTCATTGTAACTGAAACACACACAACAACATATTATAACAATGGAGGTAGGGGAGAGAAGAGGAGGAGGAGGAGGAGGAGGGAGGGAGAGAGCGCGAACGAGAGCGCGAGAGAATAGAAAACTAGTATATTAGTAAAGATAAAAAAGTTAAATAAAGAAAAACAAAACAAGCTTCAATGTTCCTGCCCCTGGCTGGAGCAGCTTGTGCTGACCTAGGAGCCAAAAGGTTGTGGTTGGTAACTCCACATATAGTTTTCTTGGCATCCTTTGCGTTCTTTGTATTACTTAGATCATATATGAACCTCATTTGATTTGAAATAAGAAAACAAAATCTAAATAAAACCTAATTTGCAGCTGTCTCGTTAAAATTAAAACAAAGTGCACCAGGTTATTTCTATTTCTTTATGTTTCTTAATCTGCAGAGCTTTGGGATAATACAAAATAAAGAATCTATCATCTATCTATCTATCTATCTATCTATCTATCTATCTATCTATCTATCTATCTATCTCACATCTGCCATTACTTTCAACGTTTTCCTGGTAATATAAGAGGGATTTTTTTCATGAGACATATTTTTAAATTTTATATTGGTTTGCATTCAAAATTCATATACATTGTGTTTCATTCATATAGATTACTTCATACTTTCCTTCATTTTCATTATGTTTAATGCAATCATTTCCATACACTGTGTTTTAAAAACTAATTACCATTGATCTGTGCCCACTATTACCCCATCTTTTCAGTTCCTGACTGTATCTTTCCTTATTACTTCGCCCCCTCCCTCTGCCAACCAACTCTGTAACTTGTCTCCTTCCCACTCCCAGTCTTCCTATTCCTTCCCCTACCCCCTTTGGACTTTTATACACATCTTACTAGCTATTATGTTTCTTACAGAAGGTATTTGCAATGAATAAATCATTGATTGTGCAGAATTCTATCCTTCTATCCCAGCCTCATTCTATCACCAAGTCCAGGTTTTCTTATTACAGATACTTCTTCCTGGTTCCCAACTTTCACATTCCAGTCAGCCATTATTATTAATGCATCTTGGTATTTCCTCCTCTTTGTCTCTGGTTGTTGGTACATAAATTTGAATAATAGTTGTATTAACAGGTCTTCCTTGTATGCATATGGATATTATCCTGTCACTCACAGTACTGTATTTAAAGCTGGATCTAGAAATGGTCTTTCTAACTATGAAAGCGACCCAGTTTTTTCCTCAACTTTTCATCTCCAGTGTAGTAGATCATTTGATCTACTATTGATCCAGGCCATGGTCTTCACAATCACTTGCTATGCATCAGAGAGCTGGACAGATGACTAAGGATGGTAGAAGAAGAATCGACGCCTTCAAGTTGTGATGCTGGAGAAGATTCTTGAACATACCATGGGCTGTCAAGAAAGCAAATAGGTCTGTCTTAGAGAGGAAGAAACCAAGTTTCTCCTTGGAGGCTAGGATTTGAAACTTCATCTCACATACTTTGGGCATGTGGTCAGGAGAGACCAGTCCTTGGAGAAGGACATCATCCTTGGAAGGATGGAGGGACAGCCTAGGAAAGAAAGACCCCGAATGAGATGGATTGATATAGTAACCTGAGCAATGGGGGTAGGTGTGTCAGAATCAGTGAGACTGGCTCGGTACAGGGCAGGCTTTAGAGCTGTTGTGCATAGGATTTCTGTGAGTCTCAGGTGACTTGAGGGCACACAACAACAACAACAACTAGCTATTGTTCTATTTTTACAGTGATGGTCTCATGCAGTATCTGTCCTTATAAGACTGAGTTAGTTCACTCAGCATGCTTTCTAGCCTCTCCTATGATAATATTATATGATTGTTGATAAATGGAAAATAAACTCTTGGTCCAAAGATAAATTTTTGCCCCTGAGTACTACATAGTATTCCATTAGGTTAATGTAGCACAATTTCTCAATCCATTCTATTCAGTTCTTTGTTGTTAGACATTTGGGCTGTTTCCATTTTCTTGCAATTGTGAATAATGCTGCTATGAACATGTAATGGAAGGGTATTGATACCTTTACCTTGAAATACTAGCCTTCTGTTAAAAGTGTTTAAAATTGTCCTGATTTCCATAATTATATTAAAGAAACAACAAAATGCACCTGGCTCTTAGTTCTAATAGTATGTTCGGGGTTCCTTTCTGCCAGTTTTTTGTTTTGTTTTGTTTTTTTTTAATTTCTCTGTTGGGAAGGATTGAGGTGCCAAGCACTCCTTCTATTTAATTTCAGTTTAATCAAGAGGTTTTTCCCTTCTCTTAAGATTAGTGATTCTACCATTTCTTGAAAAATAGTCTAGGAACAATTACAATTCCTTTTTACATGGCCTTCTTTTCTTTTGAAGAGTAGAAGAAAAGTAAGAAGATGTGATCAAAGATGTTTGCAAAAAAGAAAGAATAACTTAATTGCTCTGGGATACTGGGAAAGACCATATCTCTAAACTTTCATGCTGTTAAATATGCTTGAGAATGAATGCACCTGATACAAATTTTCAGAGGTAGAAGAGGTTGCCTTCTGAGTTTATTTGCAGTTCAATGAACCTGATTTGTAGAAGATTCTCAATCTTATCAGGATTGAACTACCAACCTTATTCTATTTCTACTTTGTTGATTCCCAAACTTGCTTTTAAAAAAATCCTTTTCTTTTTATAGCTGAGAATGTCTAAAGCCTGGGGCATGCTTCTGGGTGTTCTCAAGACTTAAATGCTTAAAGAGTTACAGATCTCAGCGGCTTCAGTAAAAGGATGATATGGTAATCACTCACTCATTGGAGATGATCCCCTTGTCCTCCACCAAAACATGGGCTGAGAAACATGG
Organism: Elephantulus edwardii; assembly: GCF_000299155.1. NCBI lineage: Eukaryota > Metazoa > Chordata > Mammalia > Macroscelidea > Macroscelididae > Elephantulus > Elephantulus edwardii. The sequence continues at coordinate 5,405,059 of NW_006399890.1, read as the reverse complement.
AACTCATTCAACAGTTCAAGAAACTCTACCGGGTAAAGCCAAAGATTAGTATTAGCTTTTCTGAAGGCCAGAGAAAGTGCTCATTGTAATAATTTATCTTTGGTAACAAGAGTTTATTTTTCATTTATCAAAAACGAGGTGTTTTTTCTCTTTGGGCAAATGCTCTGAGGATATATTATACCTAGGAAAACACATACTAGCAACATAGTTTTTTGTTTATAAATTCAAGTTAAAAATTCTCCCTAGAGATACAAAAGAAAAAAGGGAAGAAGGGGAGAACATTTTCAGACTGAGGCCCAATGGAACTAACTGTCCACAGAGGTGAAGGATTAGCTACATTCACGGACCCAAAAATTATTCAGCCCTCAGCAGGGAAATGCTGGCCCAGAGAAGTGTTTTGAAAGAAAAGCACAAAGCCTTCATTGCGAGGAGGAATCCACTTCTGTAGTCCAGTAGAAGCCATTTGAAGTTTAGTATACTGGAAACTCAACATAGCAGGTAAAGGAAAAATAACTAAAGAATGTACTGAGGAGAATTCATTTTATTGTAGTTCAAGTGAAAAGCAACAGAACAAATTAGTTTTCCATTGAACTGATTACATATGTTTTCTTTCATGACATTGGTTGTGATCCCTTCAGCAACATTCTTCCCAGTTCCTACCTGTGTTTTTCATTTCCAGTTGTCCTTTCCTGTCTCTTTTGTCTACTGTTTTTTGCTTTTGGGGGTATAGGCCGTCTTTTTTTTGTTGCCATGGTTGATTGTACTGAAGATTATGTTTCTTTTTTTGTTGTTATTAACTTTATACATCTATTGTTTGGCTGAAAGTTGAATTCAGGGGTAAGTTTAGTTTCAGGCATGAAAAATGTCCACAACCTAAACACATTTGGACACTAGTGAAATACAACTTTAGATCTTAAAATCCTGTACAATTATATTCATTGCAGCATTATTTACAATAGCTAACAACCCGTCCTATCCTGTACCATCCTTACCATCCCTGACCTTCTGGAGCCCATTGCTGCAGTCAGTGTGGTAATCCATCTGGTTGAGGGTCTTCCTCTTTTTCGTCTTCTCTCAATCTCTCCAAGCATAATGTCCCTTTCCAATCAATAGCTTTTCCTAGCAACACACACAAAGTATGTGAAATGAAACTTTGCCATCCTCGCCTCTAAATAGAGTGCTTTTTAAAAAGATTTATCTGTTCTTTTGGCAGTCCATGGGATATTCAGCACTCTTCTCTAATAACACAACTCAAAGGCATCAATTCCTCTTCTGCCATCCTTATTCACTGCCCAGCCCTCAGATGCATTGCCAGTGAATGAAAAGACCATGGCCTGAATCAGGTGTACCTTAGTCCTCAGATTCACATCATTGCTCTGCAGTAATGTGGCGAGTCTCTGACAGCGGACTTTCCCAGTGTGGTAGAACTCTGTTAAAATGTTTCTGTTTCCCAATGCAGTATTCCCTTGGCTGATGGTATCAAGGGTATGATGGTGGATTCAAGTAAGATGAAATCATTAACACTTTTAATTCTTTTTTTCTCCTTTTGTCATGATGTTGTTTACCAGTTTTTTTTTTATGATGAGATGTCCTTTTTGGTAATGGAGACATATGTGGAACTCCTTCCATCAGTTGACCAAGCAGCTGTCCTCTAAATTTCCTGCCATAGACTGGTGACCAATCCATATGTTATTTGAAACCTATCATTTAATGTTTTATCGATTCTTGGGGCCTTATTTTTTCCAGTGCCTTCAGTACGCTTGAACTTTTCCCTTTATTACCATTGGCTCTTATTTGTGTGGTACTTCCTGAAACTTTCACTGTCAACCAATTCATCTTGGATTTACAATCAACACCCTTGGCACCACTAGTCAAGAAATCTAAAGACATTATTTCACTGGGGAAATCTGCTCCAAAGTACTAAGAAGCAATAATGTCATTTTGAAGACTAAAGTGTGACCAGCTCAGGCCATAGTCTTTCCAATTACTTGTTAATACATCTGAGGAATGGACAGTGAATAAGGATGACAGATGAAGAATTTATGCTTTTGAGTTGGTGAAGAGTAATGATGAAGAATTATATATCTATATCTCATGATTGGGGGAAGACTCAACAATAAGTTGTGTTATGCAGATGACATAACCTTACTTGTCAAAAGTAAGAAAGACTTGAAACACTTACTGCAGAAGATCAAAGAATAAGCCTCCAATATGGATTGCATCTCAGTATCAAGGAAACAAAATTCTTACCACTGGATCTAAGCAATGTAATGATGGATGAAGAAAAGTTTGAAAGTATCAAGAATTTCATCTTACTTGGTTTCACAATCAACATCCTTGGTACTAGAAATCAGAAAGTCAGGAGAAACATTGCACTGGGAAAGTCTATAGTCAGGTATCTCTCCAAATTACTGAAGAGCAGTGAGGTAGTCTGAGGACTCAGGTGAGTTTGATTCAGGCAGTTATTTTTCTGATGATTTACTATGCATCTGAGAGCTGGACAGTGAATAAGAATGACAGAAGAACTGATGATGCCTTTGTGCTGTGGTGTTGGAGAAGAGCACAGAACATCTCATGGACTAAGAACTAATAGAAATGTCTTCGAGAAAGTGCAGCCAGAATGTTCTGTGGAAACAAAGATGGGAAAGCTTTCCCTTACACACTTCCGGCATGTTGTGACAAGTGGCTATTTCTTAGAGAAGGACATTATTCTCGGCAAGGTAGAGGATTTGTGAAAAAAAGGAAGATCCTCAACCAGATGGATTGACACAGTGACTGCTGTTGATTGTGTCAGAGAGTGTGAGGATGGCACAGAATAGGACAGGGTTCAGGTCTGTTGTTCTTAGGGTCGCTGTGAGCTATACTAGACTCAACAGCATCTAACAACAATCATATTATTTCCATTTAGAAAAAGCAATACCATATACGTAGAATAAAAGCTAGATGAAACAAAAAAGACTACAAGCAGGTTTGGTAGAACTTGATGTTTAAATAAAAGATGACTACTTTCTCTACTTTCAGCCAAGATTCATCTTACATTGGCACTGATATCCCTGGTGCTATGGCTTCTTATAAAACTAGATTGTATTTCTGGCAGTTCCCTGTTGATGTTCTGCTCAGTTTCATCTTGGTTGGATCCACAATCAACACTATTGGCACCAGAAGTCAGGAAATCAAAAGATGAGTTACTTGAGGAAAGTCTGCTGTCAAGGACCTCTCTAGGGTGCTAAAGAGCAACAATGTCAGTCTAGAAACTAAGGTGCTTGCTATGCATCAGTTGTTGTTGTTGTTATTGTTATTGCTGTTGTTATGTGCTATTGAGTCACGTGAGACCCATAGTGACCTTACGTACAGAAGCTCTGACGCCTGCTTTGTCCTGAGCAGTCTCACTGATTTTGACACACTAACCCGCACTACCCCAGTTACCATATCAATCTGTCTTATCTGGGGTCTTCCTTTCCTGTGTTGTTCCTCCACCCTTCCAAGCATGATGTCTTTCTCCAAGGACTGGTCTCTCCTGACCACATGCCCAAAGTATGTGAGATGGAGTTTCAAAATCCTACCCTCTAAGGAGAAACTTGTTTTCACCCTCTCCAAGACAGACCTATTTGTTTTCTTGGTGGTCTGTGGTCTGTTCAAGACTCTTCTCCAGCACCACAACTTGAAGGGATTGATTCTTCTTCTGTCATCCTTAGTTATTGTCCAGCTCTCTGATGCTTAACAAGTAATTGCAAAATAATGGCCTGGATTAGCTGCACCCTAGTCTCTAGACTGACACTGTTGCTCTTCAGTACTTTAGACAGGTCCCTGACAGAAGACTTTCTGAATGCAATTTGTTTTTTTATTTCCTGACTGCTGTTGCCAAGTGTGTTGATTGTGGAGCTGAGCAGCAGAGAGCTGGACAATGACTAAGGATGACAGAAGAATTGATGCCTTTGAATTGTGGTGGTGGGGAAGAGTATTGAGCCTATCATGAACGACCAAGAGAACAAACAGTTCTGTCCTGAAAAGGATGAAACCAGGTTGATTCTTGGAGGCAAGGATTTTGAAATCCATTTCACATACTTTGGGCATGTTGCCAGGAGGGACCAGTCCTTTAAGAAGGACCTCATGCTTGGAAAGGTCATGGCAAAAGAGGAAGACTCTGGACGAAATAGCTTTACATAGTATAAAAATGTACTGTGGCAATGCGGTTAGGTGTGTCAGACGATGAGGTTGGCTCAGGATTTGGCAAAGTTCAGAGCTAATGTTCATAGGGGTGCTATGAGTCATCGTTAACTCGACAACACATGACAACAATAAGAGCTTTCTCTTTTAGCATTAGGCATGCTGAATCTTTCTGAAGTTTATGTTTCTTATATTTTAAATTAAACACTTGCCTTACTGAAATTCACAATAGCTGGTGGGAAGCAGCAGCTTTTGAAGAAACATTTTGCAGAAATATTTGAAAACAAAACACTCCTAGTGCCTAATCCCTTCCTCTGTGACATAAAGATTTCAAGAGTGGGAGAAAATGCCCATACAACCTGGTTTGTGTGAAGCAGGTATGTGCACAGTGATTTCCTTGCTACAAAATGTTGACATTTGACACCACTTTGAACCCTAAATGCAGCAGGTGTTCGACTCTGAGTTCACTCCACCTTATTCTGGGCCTCTCACTACTCTCCCTCTGACCCTGTGCCCTATGCCTTACCTGCCTCTCCAACTACAGAGATTACAATCAGAATCGAGTCCTTTGTTGAGTCTACTGAATCAGTCTTCAATAATAACAATCAGAAGGCACTTCATCAATAATTTCCAAAGAAGCCACTTGGAGAGTTGATAGTGATTTTTCCTTGGTATGTGGCCACCTTCTGTGAGTTTGTAAATAGCTATAATTAATTAAAATCCCGACCACAGTGCCTTGGGAGAGCTCCTTTTGTGGGGGAACAGCACAGACAATGTTGTGGCTTTTGTGGTGTGGTAGCTATGGAAGCATCTGGGTGTGGTGAGAGATTAGGCCGCCACAAAGCCATTGTAGGTTGCCAGATAGAATTATCCTTTGATGTACACTGGGGTCTAAATTGTTTTCTTTCCTTTGATACATTTAAAATTAAGATTCTAGGTTAATCCCTAATTAATTCCAAGATCAAGCTTCTATTTTAGCTCTTTGAGTGGTGTTGGAATGTTTTTAGAGAGGTGAAGCCAAAATAAAATGTTTTTTTCCCATTACATGAAGTACAATGTGGGCATGGTTATTAGGCCCTGTCATATGAAACATGGGGCTTTAAATCTGATAGAATTTTTAGTCATAAACTGAGCACTTGTAATAGCAGTGATCCACATTTAGATGGTTGTCCAAAAACGAATAAAAGAAAGAAGCTAGAAAGTGCTCAGAGAGTTGAAAGTTTAGTAGAAAATGCAGAACTATGAGCTGTGCCGTTTAAGAGGATTCAGTATTATGTATGCAAACGTAATATAGGAGAACTAGATAAAATGCTCATCAGTTGGAAAATACAAAGTTGAGGGAGAGAGAAAGAAACCTATAATTGACCAGACTGCTTTTTTATGTTTTGCAAAGAAAATAAACTTCCATTCACTTGGGACTTCTTACATGTCCTGTCAGGAGGTCAAAGGACAGCTGACCTGGGCTGAATTCAGGGAAAATGATGAGGTTAGTTAGGACTTAATGAGTTACCCTTTCAGACCTCCCAGGAGTCTAGTCCCAAGGTCTACAACTGAGCTCTAGGAGGAAAAAATTCATTACAGTAAGAAAAGAAACCTCTTCTGCTATTTTAACCATCCAAGGGGAAGCGTGTGGGTAAAAGAGCAAATTGTTGTTAGGCGCTATTGAGTTGACTAGGAGTTGTAGCCACCCTATAAACAAAAGGTCGGAACACTGCACTATCCTGCACCATCCTTGTCATCTCTATTATCGTCAAGACTACTGTGGTAGCCACTGTATCAATCTATCTCATTGAAAGGTCTTCCTCTCTTTCATTGACCCTCTACTTCTCCTAGGATATCACTCTCCAAGGACTGGTTTCTTCCTAATATAGGCCCAAAGTAAGCCCAAACTAAGTTTAACTTTCTTTGCCTCTAAGGAATATTAAACTTTCACTTTCTTCAAGATAGATTTGTTTGTTCTTTTCTTGGAATTTTCAAAGGCCTGTTACTTCCAATGTGGGCAGCCCTGCTTCTTAGTCTGTAAGCTCCATTGACACTTGTCCGCCACAGAGGACTCTGCTGTTATTTGGACTATGGTAGTATAGATTCTATTACCACAGCAACATGCGAACCACTACTGAACAGCCAACAGATAGATAAGCCTGAAAGAGCATATTGTTAGACACCATCAAGCTGAGTATGACTTGTAGCAACCCTATGAACAGCAGATCTGAATCTTGACTTGTTCTGTTCCAATGTCATCATTTTCACATACTACAGCCTAGTCAATCAATATATAGATTAACCTACCTTCTTTCCTTCCTTCCTTCCTTCCTTCCTTCCTCAGTCCTCCATCTTTCCAAGCATGATATCCCTTTCCAAGAAACAGCTTCTAACAACATGCCCAAAGTATGTAAAATAAAGCTTTGTCATCATGTCCAAGATCTGTCTGTTTGTTCACAGTCAATGGGATACCCAGTACTATTCTGCAACATGACAGCTTAAATACATCAATTCTTCTTCTATCATCCTAATTCATTGTTGAGCTCTCAGATGCCTAGCAAGTGAATGAAGAGACCACAGCCTGAATCAGGCATGCCTTAGTCTTCAAAGTGGTGTCATTACTCCTCAGTAATTTGGGACTGCTGACTGCCAATGCAATACATCTACTGGTCTCCTGGACTAAGGGTGTTGATTGTAGATCCAGCTAAGACTAAATTATGGACAGTTTCAATCATTTCTCCATCTATTATGATGTTGCCTAACAATCCAGTAGTGAGAAATTTTGTTTTCTTGATTTTAATATGTAACCTAAGACTGTAGTCTTTGCTTTGCAAGTGTTTAAAGTCTTCCTCACTTTCAGCAGATAAGGTGGTGTCAGATGCATACGGAATCTTCCTCCCATCCTAATGTAACATTCTTCTTCATAGAATCCAGTCTCTGGAATGATTTGCTCAGCATATGGATTGAATGTTGTTGTTGTTATGTGCCCTTGAGTCGCTTGCGACTCATAGCAATGCTATTTACAACAGCCCTAAACTCTGCTCTATCCTGTGCCAATCACACTGCCTCTGACATACCCATCCTGATTACTCCAGTCACTGAATCAATCCACCTCATAGAAGGTATTCCCATCTTGCACCGACCCTCCACCCTCCCAAGCATGTTCCTGTTGTGCGCCTCACCGGTCCCGCCGGAATAAGGACACAACACACCAACGATTCTTTCTCACAGCAGTTTACTCAGGAGTTTTGTTACAGAGGGTGGTGGAAGATGGAGTCCCTCTGACCCTTCCTGGGTGCGGCTTTTATCCCCTTCTCGGTACTCCGCCCATCACCGCCCATCAGTCTCATGTGTCATGCCTCCGTTGGACCATTAACCCCACGTGAGATCAAGCCATCAACCAATGAGAACACAGTGCCCAAATAAGGTCTTATTTGTGATTCTGGCAAACAAAGAGAAGCAGGAAATCAGCGCCATCTTGTAATGGCGACCATGTGGCCGTTCATGGCCCCCCACATGTTCCTCTCCAAGGACCTGTCCCTCCTTACAACACGCCCAAAGTATGTCAGATGAAGCCCCAGATCCTTGCCTTCAAGGAGCAGCCTGTTTTAACCCTCTCTAGGATGAATCTGTTTTTTTCTTGGCAGTCCATGGTACATTCAATACTCTTCTCCAGCACCACAGCTCAAAGGCATCAATTCTCCTTCTATCCTTCCTAGCCATTGTCAAACTCTCCAATGCATAACAAGTAATAGCAAAGACCATGGCCTGTATCAGATGCACCTTAGTCTCCAGAGTGACACCATTGCTCTTCAGTACCCTGGAGAGGTCCCTAACAGCAGACTTTCCCATCACAATATGTTTTTTTATTTCCTGGCTACTGGTGCCAAGAGTGTTGGCTGTGGAGCCGAGCAAACTGAAGCTGTGAACAATCTCAATCTCTTCACCATCCATCCTGATGCTGCCAATTGGTCCAGTGGTGAGAATCTTTGTCTTCTTGACATTGAGCCTCAGTCCATACTGAAGGCTATAGTCCTTGACCCTCTGCAGTAAGTGCATGAGGTCCTCCTCAGTTTCAACAAGCAGGGTTGTGTCATCTGCATAATGCAGATTGTTAATAGATTTTCCACCAATCCTGATGCCACACTTCTCATAGAGCCCAGCCTCCTGGATAATTTGTTCTGTACACAGTTTAAAAAGGTATGGAGATAGAACACATCCCTGGTGTATGTCCTTCCCAATTTTGAACCATGCAGTGTTACCCTGCTCTGTTCTGATGACTGCCTCTTGGTCCAAGTATAGGTTTCCCATTAGCACGATCAAGTGTTCTGGGATTCCCATTCTTTTCAGAGTCAGCCACAGTTTGTTATGATCCACACAGTCAAACGCCTTTGAGTAATCAATGAAACACAGATATACATTCTTCTGGTATTCCCTGCTTTCAGCTAAGATCCATCTAACATCAGCTACAATATCCCTAGTACCATGACCCCTTCTAAACCCAGCCTGGACTTCAGGCAGTTCTCTGCTGATGTGCTGTTCCAGTCGTTTTCAGATAATCTTCAGTAGAATCTTGCTTACATGTGAAATCAATGATATTGTTCTATAGTTTCCACACTCTGTTGAATACATATGGAGAACTGAATACACATGGACAACAGTGAACACACATTTTCTGATTTTAAATCATGCAACCTAATTTTAAACCCTTGCTCTCTTTGTACAATAGTTTTTGGTCTAGTTATAGGATCTGCGTGAGCATAATTAAGCCCTCTGGGATTGCCATTCTACTCAAGGTAAGCCATAATTTGTTATGATCTTCATAATCAAATGCTTTTGCATAGTCAATAAAACACAGATATGTATTATTTTTATCTTCCTCAACCATAAACAATGACATTGTTGGTGCCATGGCCTCTTCTAAACCAAACTTGAATTTGGCAATTCTCTGTCAATGTTCTAGGCATTTTTGGATGATCTTCAGCAATATTTTGCTTGCATGTGATATTAATTCCAAATCAATGAGACTTAATTCTGTTGTTTAGTAATTTCTATATTTTTTTGGATCACCTTTCTTGGGAACAGAAATAAACATAGATCTCTTCTAGTCAGCCAGGCAGCTGTACTCCACACTTCCTGACATAGACTTGTGAGCACATCCAGGACTATATCTGTTATTTGAAATGTGTCCATTTATAATCCATCAATGCTTGGGGCCTCATTTTTTGCCAATGCCTTCAATGCAGCTTGAACTTCTTCCCTCATTACCATTGGCTCTTGTTACATTAGCCAATTCTTTCTTGTACAGTGATTCTCTTTATTCCTTCCATTTTCTTTTGATGCTTCCTGGATCATTCAAGATTTTGTTTATCGTTCACTATTGCAACTGGAGATTTGAATTTGCTTTTTAGTTCTTTCAACTTGAAAAATGCTAAGTGAGTTCTTCCCTTTTAATTCCCCAGTTTAAGTTCTCTGCACATTTCTTTTTAATTCTTTGTTATGTCTTCTTGAGCTGCTGTTGCTCTTTTACTTCAGCATCTCTTCCTTTTGTTTTGCCTTCATAATGCTCAAGTGCCATTTTCACAGTCTCTTCTGACATCCGGTTTGATTTTTTTTCTTTCACCTCTGACTTTGTAATGACATTTTTGCTCTCTTATTGGAAGATATCCTTGATATCATCCCACAACTCATCTGGTCTTTGATCTTTGGTATTCAATGCCTCAAATCTACTCTTAAGATGGTTTTTAAGCTCAGGTGGAATAGACTGACTTACATTTTGGTTCTTGTGGACTTGTTTTAATTTTCTTCAGTCTCAGTTTGAATTCACATATGAGTAATTTAATATTTATTCCATAGTCAGCACTTGGCCTGGTTTTGCCTGCTGACATTGAACTTCTCTAACAAGTCCTTCAATAGATATAGTCAGTCTGATTCCTGTGAAATCCATATTGTGAGTTCCATGCATGAAGTCACCCTTTGTGTTTTTTTAAAAAAAGGTGTTTGTGATAAAGAAATCCTTGAACATACAAAATTTAGTCATTCAATTTCAAACCTCTTTGCTGTAACCAAATCCACATTTTCACTACTTAGTGTTTCCAACTTTTGCATTTTAGTCACCAGTTACCATTAATGCATCTTGATTGCATGTTTGGTCAATTTTGGACTGCCAACTTTGATAAAAATCCTGTTTCTTCTTTGGTTTTAACTACTAGTATGTATATACAGCAAGGGACTAACAGTCATATTAACAGGTCTTCCTTGTATGTGTATGGATAGTATTCTACATACAGCATTGTATTTTAGGATAGAACCTGAAGTTGTCTTTTTAGCTATGAATGCAACATCCTTCTTCCTCTGGTTTTCTCCTTTTTTTTGTTTTTTTGAGAGAAAGATGATAAAATGTTGCTGTTGTTATGTGTTGTCCAGTCACTATGACCCTATGTACAACATCCCTAAATCCTGCTCTATCCTGTGCCAATCTTATTGTCTCTGATACACTTACCTCCATTACCCCAGTTACTAAATCAATCCATCTCACAGAGGGTCTTCCTCTCCTGTGCTGTCCCTCCACCCTCCCAACTGTGATGTCCCTCTCCAACGACTGGTCCCTCCTTTGCAACATGTCCAAAGTATGTCGGATGAAGCTTCAGAATTCTTGCTTTCAAGGAGCAGCCTGGTCTCACTCTGTATAGGATGAAACTCCTTGTTCTCCTAGCCGTCTATGGTATAGTCAATACTTTTCGCCAGCACCAAAGCTCAAAGACATCAATTCTCCTTCTATCATCCCTAGGCATTGTCCAGCTTTCTGATGCATAGCATGTAATTGCAAAGACCATGTCCTGAATTAGGCACACCTTAGTCTCCAGACTGACATAATTATTCTTCAGTACTTTGAAGAAGTCTCTGACAGCAGACTTTCCCAGTGCAATTCATCTTTTAATTTCCTGGCTGCTGGTATCTAGAGTGTTGATTGTGGAGCCAAGTAAACTGAAGCTGTTAACAGTCTCAATTTCTTCATCATCTATCATGATGCTGCCAATTGGCCCAGTGGTGAGAATTTTTGTTTTCTTGATGTTGAGCTTCAATCCATATTGACAGCTGCAGTCCTTGACCTTCTGCAACAAGCACTTCAGGTCTTTCTCAGTTTCAGAAAGCAGAGATGTGTCATCTGGGTAACACAGATTGTTGATGAGTCTTCCTCGAATCCTGATGCCCCAATTCTCCTCATGCTGAAAATTATCCAAAACAACTGGAACAGCACATCAAGAACTGCCAGAAACGTAGGCTGGGTTTAGAAAAGGCTATAGTGCTAGGGATGTTATAGCTAATGTTAGATGGATCTTGGCTGAAAGCAGGGAATACCAGAGGAATGTCTGTTTCATTGACTATGCAAAGGTGTTTGACGGTGTGGATCATAACAAACTGTGGCTAACTCTGAGAAGAGTGGGAATCCCAGAACACTTGATCATGTTTATGTGAAACTCATACTTGGATCAGGAGGCAATCATCAGAACAGAGCAAGGAAACACTACATGGTTCAAAATAAGGAAGGGTATATGCCTATCTCCATACGTTTTTAATCTATATGCAGAACAGATTATCCCTCTATCATAAAATGATATCTGATATTTTCTTTAAGCTATTCCTTATAAATTTGAACACTTTGTGATTTTAAATATTTGGCCCTCGATCTTCACAAGTACAGAAAATACTTGGAAAAACAGGAGTCTGAAATTTTACTTGAGAAAAGAAAGTTAATCACCATTCCTATTGGAACCAGCCTTTTTATCGTGTCTTAGGAAACTCTGGTGGACTAGTGGTAAGGAGTTGCCCCTTGAGCCCAAAGGCATGTCATATGAACATACCAGCTGCTTTTTAAGAGGAAGTGGATAATCTTGTATAATTTATAGCCTCTGAAAACCCACTGGAGGTTCAACTTCGAGTCAGTTCCAACTTGAGGACACATAACAACAACAACATCTTGTCTAAGAGCCCTGGTGGTGCAATGATTGAGCACTCAGTTAACTATAAAGTGGACAGTTTGAACTCTCCAAATGCCTTATAGGAGAAAGACATGGTAATCTACACTCACAGAGATTATAACTTCCATAACCAGGCAGTTCACTCTATTTCATAGGATTATCAGTCAGAACTGATTCAACAATGGGTTATCCTGTCTTACTTATCTAGTATTACTGTTACACAAACACCGTGTTTGGGTGGTTTTAAAGGACAGAATTTTTTTTTTTTAATACAGTTTCAGAGGCTAACATTCTCTCTTAAATTTCTGGCTTTTGCCAGAGACCCCTAAACAAGTACTTTACTTGTGGACAGTCCTCACACACCATCTCTCTTCCCTTATGTATGTTTAGATATTTGCCTAATCAGCTTTTCTTTATAGGTCAGAAGGGATTAGATTTAGAACCCATCCTAATTGGACATGATTTAATTAACATGACAAGTAAAATATTGCTTCAAAAAGACTTTACTGACAGATGCAGATGTTAGGATTCTGGTGCATGTCTTTTTTTTTTTTTTTAAGGGACAGAGAGGTGACACATTTCATCTATGCCATACCTACCATGTCTTAAGAAAAGAGTCAGTTTCTAACCTTTGGTCACCATTTTTTGTTCACACTCACTAGTCCTAGAAGTTGAGTAAAATGGGGTAATTTCCTGCTGGTCTCCTCCACCCCTAATTAAGAGCCAAGTCTCATGTGATAACGTTTGGAAGGCGGCTTTGCCTTTATCAGTGGGTGGGGCCAGTGGAGTGTAGTTGAGGCACCTTCTCCTTCTGGATTTAGTCAGCAACTTGCTCTACTGGTTGCTAAATAATTTGAATATCAACTGGTGCAGAAATTTCCTTCTAAAAGGGCATAAAAATTTTAATATCCACCAGTTAAAACAGCTGTGGTTTAGCAAAACAAATATTGGGTTTGGCATCATCATGAGATTTGAATGTGAGTACCAGCTCTGCCCAGATAAAACGAGATACTACGTGTAAAAACCTGAACCAAAGAATGGGGATGTCTGTTCATTTCAGAATGGTCATGTAACAGGGCTCACACTTACACACATCTATTCTTTATTATTCAGTATGGAAGGTACAACTGGAGCCCCACAGATAAGGGCAAAAAGTTTGTAGCTACACTTCTGTATCTGAGTATATCAAAATTATTGAGTTCATTCATTGGTCAAATGCTAAACTGTGGAAGAGACCTACTTGGCCTTAAAAAGTATGCTCACATCTTGAAAATATTTTTACTCATAAAGTGGCTCACTATGAATCACCTAATACTGATTTGCCTGCCAAACACAGATTTTTAGACTCTGTCCCAGACCTGCTGAGTCAAAACTTCTAAAGGTGTGGGGCCCATGATAAATAATCTGCAGAATGTACAAAATGTACAGAAGATGAAGAGAATGGAAGGAATGATGAAGAAGAGAGCGGAACAGACAATTCCAAAGGGCAGTTCCAGAGGAAAAAGCAAAATATTATTATGAAATGTGCAAGGATCAGAGCAAGGAGCTAGAAAGTCAAAAGGGAAGAACCCACCCAAGACTTCTCAAGCATTTCTGAAGATTCAAGCCAGGAGTTTTGATACGGAAGGATTCTAAGGGCAAATTTAATAAGCATCAAAAGGAAATGGCAGAAATACACTGTGACTGTATTTAAAAAGAATTGGTCCATGTTCAACTATTTCAGGAGATAGTTTATAATTAAGAATCAATTTTACTGATGGAAGAAATTCAAGTTGCACAGAAGGTATTGTAATGAAATAAAATGCTCTAGAAATTGACAAAAAAAAACAAAAACCCAAGTAAAAATGTTTCAGAAAATGGTTGCAATTCTGGACATGTCCTCTCTTTTATGCTATAGAACCTGGAAGACTAATCTCTGTCCAACTAACTGGTTGTTGTTGTTGTTGTTGTTGTTATCTGCTGTCGAGTCACCTGTGACCCATAGTGAACCTATATACAGCAGCTCTGAAGCCTTGCCTGTCCTGAATCAGTCTCACTGATTCAGACACACCAACCCCCATTGCCCCAGTTACTGTATCAATCCGCCTCATTCTCCAAGGACTTGTCCCTCCTGGCCACATACGCAAAGTATGTGAGATGGAGCTTCAAAATCCTAGCCTCCATAAAGAAACTTATTTTCACCCTCTCCAAGACAGACCTATTTGTTTTCTTGGCGGTCCATGGTACATTTCTTCAAGACTTCTCCAGCACCACAACTCGAAGGCATCGATTCTACTTCTGTCATCTTAGTCCTTGTCCAGCTCTCTGATGCATAACAAGTAATTGTGAAGATCATGGCCTGGATTAGGCACACGTTAGTCTCTAAAATGACATCATTGCTTTTCAGTACTTTGGAGAAGATTTCCAATGCAATTAGTCTTTTGATTTCCTGACTGCTGGTGTTGAGTGTCGATTGTGGAGCTGAGCAAGTTGCAAAGGAAGAGATACATATTTGTGTGCATTCCAGAGAAAGGTGAACCAACAGAAAGGGAAAATATCAACCAATACCATTAATATCAGACACACATGAAACCTTGTATATTATACTTGAAAAAATGGCAGGGAACTGCCAGAAATTTGAGCTCATAAAAGAATACGGAACTGGAAATAATCAGATGGTATTGCTGCTATCAGATGTATATTAGCTGAAAGTAGAAGACCCTGAAAGTTGTCTATCTGTTATTATTGACTATGAAAAGACATCTGAATCTGTGGCTCATAACAAGTTACAGATAACTTTTTGAGGAACAAGAACTCCAGTTAACTTTACTTAATGGTGAAAACTCTAGATAGAGCAAGAGACAGTCATTTGAACAGTACAAGAGGATACTGCACTATTTAAAATTAGAAGAAGAGTACCTCCGTATTGAAACATTTTACTACACTTATCCAATTAGCTTTACTTAATGGTGAAAACTCTAGATAGAGCAAGAGGCAGTCATTTGAACAGTACAAGAGGATACTGCATTATTTAAAATTAGAAGAGTGCCTCCGTATTGAAACATTTTACTACACTTATCCAATTAGCATGTTGTTATTAGGTGACTTTGAGTCAATCATGACCTACAGTGACCCTCTGAATAGTTCTGTACCCTGCCCTGTCCTGTGCCATCCTCAACATCTCTGATATACTTAAGCCCATTCTGATAGTCAGTGTATCAATCCATCCCATTGAAGGTCTTCCTCTCTTTCACTGACCCTCCACCTTTCCAAGCATGCTGCACAAGTAATCAGAAAAGCTGGGCTACATCAAGAACAGCAGAGCATCAGAATTAGAAGACTTACTAACAACCTACATTATGCAGACAGCATAACTTTACCTGCTGAAAGTGAACAGGGCATCAAGCACCTTCTGGTGAAGATGAAAAATTTCAACTTTTATTATGAATTTTAACTCAACATAAAGAAAAGAAAAATCATCATCAGTGGTTGAATAAGCAACATCATCACCAATAGAGGTTATCAACGATAATATTTTACTTGGATCCACAATAGATAGCAATGGAAGTAGGAGTAAAAAAAAAAAAAAGAATCAAACAATGTAATGTATGGGTAAATCTGCTGCGAAAGATCTGTTTAAAGTGTTCAAATGCAGTGTTGTTACTTTGGCAACCAAGATATGCCTAACTGACACTGTGATATTTTCAACTGCCTTCTGTGAATGTATAGACTGAAAAATAAATAACATGCCTTTTAATTACTGAGGAGTGATGATGTCAATGTGAGGACTAAGGTGTGTCTGATTCAGCCCACAGTCCTTCTGATCACTTGCTATGCATCTGAGAGCTGGGTAATGAATAAAAATGACAGAAAAGAATTGACACTTTTGTGCTGTGGTGTTGGAGAAGAACACTGAATATCCCAGGGGCAGCCAAAAGAACAAACAGATATGTCTTGGAGAGGGTGCAGCCAGAGTGTTGTTTGGAGGCAAGAAGGATGAGGCTTCACTTCACATACTTTGGACATGTTGTAAGGAGCGGGCTATTCCTTGGAGAAGGACGTGATACTGGGAAGGGTAGAGTGTTGATGCAGGAGAGGAAGACCCTCAGCTAGGTGGATTGTGGATTATGGTAACTGCCGCAACTGGCTTTGGTGTGTCAGTAAGTATGAGGATGGCCCAGGATAAAACAGGTTTTAGATCTTTTGTTCATAGGGTTGCTATGAGTAGTACTCAAGGGTACCTAAGAACAATAGCACCTGTTATGATGCTGGTGAATAATATAGAACATGCTTATGGAATGTCCAAAGAACAAACTAATTTGTCTTTAACATGGAGGATAGTTACATTTCATCTCATGTACTTTGGTAATACTTTTTAAGTACTTTTTGTTTTAAGACTAGTCCCTATAGAATGCAGCCTCAAATATGGATTGAAGTCCAATATCAAGAAAACAAAGATTCTCACCACTGAGCCAATTGGTAATATCTTGATAGACAATGAAGAGATTGGCTCTACAATCAACCCTCCTGGCACCAGCAGCCAGGAAACTAAAAGAATGAATTGCATTGGGAAAGTCTGCTGTCAGAGTCCTCTCCAAAGTACTGAAGAGTAACTATGTCAGTCTGGAGACTAAGGTGCTCCTGATCCAGGTCATGGTTTTTGCAATTACTTGCTATGCATCAGAAAGTTGGACAATGACTAGGGATGATAGGAGAATTGATGCCTTTGAGCTGTGGGACTGGAGAAGAGTATTGAATATACCATGGACAGCTAGAAGAACAAACAGGTTTGACCTAGAGAGGGTGAGACCAGGCTACTTCTTGGAGGCAGGAATTCTAAAGCTTCATCTGCCATGTTGCAAGGCAGAACAGGAGGGGAAGACCCTCAATGATATGGATTGATTCAGTCACTGGGGTAATGGAGGTAGGTGTTTCAGAGACATTAAGATTGGCACAGGAAAGAGCAAGGTTTAGGGCTGTTGTACATAGGGTCGGTCTGAGTCACAAGCAACTTGATGGCTCATAACAACAACAATGACAAGTCATACATCATACTTGGGGAAAATGGAGTCAGCAGACAAGAGATCTTCATCAAGATAGACTGACACAATAGCTGCACCGATGGGCTCAAACATAGTGACAGTTGTGAGGACAACATGCAACAGGCAGCTTCTTGTTCTGTTGTTGATTGGGCCTCTGTGAGTCTGGACCTACTGGAGGGCAACCTAACAGTCACAACAATTTGCACAAGCTGTGCTAGCAGCACTTTTAAAACACTTTCTAAGGATCTTTGAACCTGATGCAGGTGAGAAGTCAGAATTCTTACCAAAACACAAGCTGCCAGCTCATATTTCTTGATAGATTACTTGTATCTGTTTAACATAAAAGATTATCTCCAGGTCAAGCACCAAAGCCAGTGAACCCTCAGTGGTTTCACACTTTCTTAGTCTCTTGTTCCCTGAGGGAGACCAGTCTGCATTTCAATTCAGTTCAGTTCAGCAAACATAGTGTGCCGCAGGCATTGAGGTTTTTAAAAACGAGACAAAATAGGTATCCAAATTTGACTTACCAACAGTGTGCCGATTTTATCTTTCTGCACCACACTTTCCACTTCTGTAAAATGGCTGTAAGAATATTTCTCTGGTGAAGTTTTTGTGATTATAATGTAGGAAAGAGCTTAGCCTATCACAAATCAAGCAAATCAGAATTTTTACTTTCTGATTATAATGTGGAAAGCACAGTATGGGATACCTTGAAGGACACAAGAAAAGCCAAGAGAAGTATTAAAAATGAGTGTTCTGTGACAAACTGTGCCATATTCTTGGACTTTGTTTCACTATTTGGCCCATGAAAGTAAAGTCTCTCTATTGAAGCAAAGTAATTGGGGAGAGAAAAACTAAACATGTATACTTGTAGCAACATCACAGAAAACACATCTGGCCGCCCCGTATCCTAGCCCACACTCCAAACTCCACCCTTGCTTGAACTTCACTCCATGTTTCAAGAGTACGTCTTTCTCTGAAGGGCCTGACAGCCTGATCTGTGGTTCCGCTTTGCCAAGAGGTCATGCCAACTTCCTCACATCACTTCCAGTCCTGTGTCACACTGATGGGTTTTTCATTTCCTTTAAGACTCTTTGACCTCTGAGTTATTTAGACTGTACTGTGTCATTTCTAAATATTTGGAGATCTTCCAGATATCTTTCTCTTTTAGTTTTTCAATGTAATTACATTACATTCTGAAAATAAAACTTAAACAATTTCTAGTCTTTCAGCTTTGTTAAGCTTTGGTTTATGACTCAAGATATGTCCTATGTTGGTGAATGTTCCATGTGGGCTTGAGAAGAAAATATACTCTTCTTCTGTTGAGAGGAGGGATCTGTAAACATCATTAAGCTTCCTCGTGTTGTTTAAGTCATCTATATCCTTAACTTATTTTTTCCCCCTGCTTTTTCTATCATTTACTGAGAGATAGGTATTAAGGTGCCCAATTATAACAATGCATT
>NW_006399890.1:5379645-5386302 GCF_000299155.1 Elephantulus edwardii | reverse complement strand
CTCTCCTTGAAAAGCAAAAGAAAAACTCCCTCATTGGTACACAATCCCCCCCTCCACACCTCCCCCAAATATAATCCACTCTGCAACCCTAATTGCGTACTCCTACGATAAACATAATGCCCTAAAATATATGTTGAGTGAGGTATCTCAGTCACAAAGGGACAAATGCTATATGTTGCCACTGTTGTAGAATGAGGCTGGCATCGGGGTGGGGGTAAGACTGAGAAAAACTGGATGAAATATGTTTACGGCATTGAAGTCTATGGGGGAGAGAACAGTTTAAAAGTATTTTGTCATTTTTAAAAGCTTTATTGACAAGTGCTTGCACATTTAGGATTATGTCTTCTTGAGAAATTGACTCTTCTATCATTTTTATCATAGTCGCTTTATCCCTGTTAACAGAATAATCTGTTATTCTGAAGCCTGTCTTGTTTGCAATAAATATCATTTCTGTACAATGTATCACCAGGGAAGGCCAATTACAAGTAAAGAATATCATGTTTGATAAGAGTGAGGGTTAACCAAAGTGAGCAAAGCCCTCCATAAAGTGACAGAAAGCCATAGCAAATGAACTCAATCATACCAACAGTCAAGAAGATGACACAGGATCACAGAGTATTTCTTTACATTATTTATAAGGTCACAATGAGTTGGAGTCAGCTCACTGACAACTGACAATAAGTTTTCATTGGTTAGTATCTTCCTTTATACATTTCCTCACCTTTTAAATGAAAACTTCATACCTAAAGTAGATTCTTGTAAATTGCATATAGTTGAGTCCTGATATTTTGTCCTGACAGCCTTTATATTTTAATTGTTGTTGTTGTTGTTGTTATGTGCCATCGAGTCGTTTGCGACTCATAGTGACCCTATGTACAACAACCCTAAACCCTGCTCTATCCTGTGCTCATCGTATTGCCTCTGGCACACCCATCCCCATTACCCCAGTCACTGAATGAATCCACCTCATAAAGGGTCTTCCCCCTCCTGCGCTGTCCCTCCACCCTCCCAAGTATGATGTTCCTCTCCAGGGACCGGTCCCTCCTTACAACATGCCCAAAGTATGTCAGACAAAGCCCCAGAATCCTTGCCTCCAAGAAGCAGCCCAGTTTAACCTTCTCCAGAATGAATTTGTTTGTTTTCTTAGCAGTCCATGGTACCCTCAATACTCTTCTCCAGCACCACAGCTCATAGGCATCAATTCTCCTTCTATCCTCCTTCATTGTCCAACTCTCTGAAGCATAACAAGTGATTGCAAATAGAAGGGAGCTCTGGTGGCCTAGAAGTGAAAAACTGCACTGCAATCCCAGAGACAGGCAGTTCGAATCCACCAGCTGCTCCAAGGGAGGAGGATGGTTAATCTCTTCCCGTGAGATTAAACTGCCTCTGAAAACCTACTGGAGGGTCAGTTATGGGTTGGTTTTGACTTTATGGTGTACAATGATAACATAGTATAGAAACCTTGGTGGTGCAGTACTTAAGTGTTTGGCTACTAACTGAAAAAGAAGCAGATAAAGCCTACTATATCCTTCAGAGACAGAGAGAGAAAAAGAGAGATAGAGTGTTAATTGAGATTCTGCCTCCATACAGATTTGAAAATTTCACTCTGTCCTATAGAGGTGCCATCAGTCAGAATTAACTTGACAGCAATGTTTTTGATTGATTTTTTGTTTATATTATTCATATGACAAATTATTATTGAACATTGTTGTATTAACTTCTACCATCCTGCTGAATCTTATATTTCTTTCATTTTGTTCTTGGTTTCTATGTTCTCCTATTCCTATTCTCTGGATTTCATTAACCATTTTTATGATGTGTAATTGATGCATTTGGCTTTGTGATGCAAAAGGTTAATGTATTCTAATTGCTGCTAATTGAAAGGCAGAGGATCTGAGTCTACTCTGAAGTGCCTCTGAAGAAATGCATGGTGATCTACTTTCAAAAAACCAGCTGCTGAGAACTTTATGGAGCAGTGTTAGTCTGACACAGTGTTCTCATGACTTATAATTGATTTCACCATAACTTTACTCTTTTTAATTGACTTGCTACTTATTTTTAGGGAGCTCTCATGGCCTCATGGTAAGGAACTCTGCTGCTTTGCTGAAGGCTAGTGGTTTGAATCCACCAGCTGCTCCACAAGAGAAAGATAGGCAATGTCCTTCCATGTACTTTACAGCTTCTGAGAACTGACAGAGGGTCAGCTATGGGTCAGTTCCAACTCTATAGTATGCAACAAAAACATTATTTATTTATAGCTCTTTTAAAAAACTTTTTGAAAAGTGTTAACTCTAGGATTCTAATCTATTTTCAATGATAAAAAATGTGATCATTTTGTATTTCCTAAAGATGAGCTGAGAAAGATTTATGATTTTCTCTCTTTCTGAGAAGAAGTTTGAGATATTTTGGCTAACATAGCTAGGTGGTCTAGTGGATAAGGAGTTGTGCTGCCAAGCACAAGTCAGACAGTTCAAACCCATCAGCTGATCCTCAAGAGAAAGAAGGGAAATCTCTTCCCATGTGATTTACAGCTTCTGAAAACTCACTGAAGGGTTAGCTTTAAGTTATTTCTAATGTGACAGCAAAAAAAGTGAGCGAGAACACTAATATTACGTATCATTTGGTTAGATTTGTAAATTCACATTTTGCATGTAATTTAAAAACTAAAGTTCCACAATGTACAAAAAAAGCATTGAATCAGAATGAATCAAAATACTGTTCTCTACTTTTATGCCATAGAACCTGTACAGAGGAAAATTTGATAAAATTGTAAACAGTCCATTTTAATTCCTCTGAAAACGAGGGAGCCTGAAATGATAGAATTTGGCTGTTTGGGGAAATCCTAGAAAATTCCTCCCTTGTGAAGTGGTGGTTCTCATTTGATCCAAACCCCTCTGTCAGTCTGATAAAAAAAGGCCGTAGGGAGTAAAAGAGCATGCATATTCATCTATGCACTACATTTTGCATATAATTTCAGGGAACTTGCTGATTCCCTTGAGAGTTTTCAGGTGCTGGTTAAGAATGCCTGCCTTACAGTCCTCAGGGGGTAGTTCACAGCAATCAGTAAACACATAGAAAAGAAAGAAAGAAGCAAAATTAATGACCTACCTCAACACCTCCATCAAATAGAAAAAGAACAACAATGTAACCCCACAGCCTCTAGAAAAAAGGAATTTATAAGGACAAAAGCAGAAATCAATGGTAGAAAACAGAAAGAAAATTGAAACCATCAAGACCAGAATCTGGTTGTTTGAAAGGGTCAATAAAATAAGAAAACCACTGGCATACTTAACAAAATAAAATAAAGACATAAATAACTTGATAAGAAGTTATAGAGGTAACATCACAACAGAACCAAATGAAATTAAATTGATAATGTCAGAATACTATGAAAAGCTATAGTCTGATAAATTAGAAAACCTAGAGGATATGGAAAATTCCTGGAAACTCACATCCTACCTAAATTAACGTCAACAGTTGTAGAACACTTGAACAGATCATCACAAAAGAAGAAATTGAGCAAGTCATAAAAAGATTTCCCCCTAAAAAGTCCTGGCCCACATGGCTTTACAGGTGAGTTCTACCAAACATTCAGAGACGATCTATCACCAATTCTACTTAAATTATATAAAAAAAAAATAGAAAAAGAAGGAACACTCCCAGAGTCATTCTATGAAGTAAGTATAACTCTAATACCAAAATCAGTCAAAGAAATCACCAAAAAAGGGAAACTACAGACCAGTACTTCTCATGAACACAGATGCAAAAATCCTGGCCAATAGACTCTAATAGCACATTAAAAAAAAAAAAAATCAACGTGAACCAACGGGATTCATATTGGATATTATGTAAGGGTGGTTCAACATATGAAAATAATCAATGTAATTAATCGCCTTAGAATGCAAAGAAAAAGAACCACATGATTCTGCCAAAGGATATAGAAAAGGCCTTTGACATAAATTTGACTAACAAGTTATAAGTACATGAGTCAAAAATTATGGAAAAGTAAAAGAAAAGATTCTTTCATTGCTTTACAAACCCTCCCCCAGGTCCCCTCCACCATGTAGCCCTCGCTCTAGTCTCCTGTGATGACAGAAATACCTAGTTATATATCTCTTTTAAACAGTTTTCTCCCTCCTCTGTTTCAGTGCAGTATACATTATTGAACCCATCTTACTCAGTCTCTCCCCAACCCCAAGGACAGTCCCATTCTACAACAGTGGCATCATGTAATATTTGTCCTTTTGTGACTGGGATATTTCACTCAGCATAATGTTCTCCAGAGTCAACCATTTTGAATAATATTGCATGAGTTCCTTGTTTTTTAATGCAGCATAGTATTCCATTGTGTGAATATACCACAGCTTCTCTATCCATTCGTTTGTTGATCAACACCCTTAAGTAGGAATATAAAGGAATTTCCTCAAAATAGTGAAATATATATGCATAAACCGAAGAGATTTCATCATTCTCAAGGAAGAAAGACTAAAGACATTACCCTTGAGAATAGGGACCAGGTAATGATGCCCACTGTCACTACTCCTTTTCAATATTGTACTGCAAGTACTTGCTAGGGCAATATGAGAGAAGGAAAGAAGAGGCATCTAAATTGGCAAAGAGGTGGTAAAACTATCACTACATGCAGATGCTATCATAGTGTATACAGAAAATGTCAAATACTCAACTAAAAAACCCAGACCTAAGTAGACAAGTTTAGTCGGGTGACAGGATACGAGATCAATATACAAAAATCAGTGGGATTTCTATAGAGTAGCAAAGGAGACACAGAAAAATGAAACTAAAAAAGCAATACCATTTAAAATAGCCAACCATAAATTGAGATATTTGAGAATAAACCTAACTAGAGATATAAAAGACCTTTCTAAAGAAAACAACAAAACAGTACTGCAAGAAACATGAAAGGACTACTTAAATAAATGTAAAAATGTTCCATGTCATGGATAGGAAAACTCAATATAGTGAAAATGAAAGTCCTACCAAAAGCAATCTACATTTTTAAAGCAATCTGAATATAAACATTAAATTCATGTTCAAAGAGATAGGAAAGGCAATTGGCAAATTTATTTAGAGAAGAGACACTGAATAAGCAAAGCACTTCTGAAAAACGAGAAGGGAGTGGGAGGCAGAACATTCCCTAATCTCAAAACCTACTACCAGGTGTAATAACCAAAACAGCATGGTAATGATACAATGATAGACACCAATGGAACAGAATCCCGAATGCAGAAATTAACCCATCTACCTATGGTCAGCTGGTGTTTGATAAGGAAATAAAGCCAATAACATGGGGAAACTACAACCTCTTCATCAACTGATGGTTGGTAAAACTGGAATTCCACCTGCAGAAAACTGAAGCAGGATCCACAACTCACACCAAACACAAAAATCAAGTCAAGGCTTTGACAAGCACTGTGGCAATTGGACAATTAAAACAGACTTTCAAGGGGGGCGGGAAGAGGAATGAACTGGGGAGGAGGGTAGAGAAATAGTGCAACAATGAAAGAATGGAAACCCAAAATCTCTGTAAATATTCATTAAAATTAATAAAATTTAATTTTTTATGTCAAGATGGGTCAAAGACCTTAAAATAAAGCCCCAAACCATAAAGATTATAAGGGACAAAATAGGACCAAACATAAGATGCCCTAGCCTATGGTATAAAGAGGCTGGCAAATACAGCCAGAAATGAACAACCAGGAGAAGTTTAGATCTTTAATCTAAGGATTAAATCACTGTGTGCATTAAAAACTTTTTCCAGTGGGGTGAAAAGAATACCTACTGACTGGGAAAAAAACATTTGGTAATAACATCTCACACAAGGGTCTAGTAATAAAAATTTACAGAATGCTACAGGTTGTGAAAAGAGCAAGGTCCACGTAGGGAGCATCATATCTGACCTTTACCAACTTCATCAGGGGACACTGTCCCTGCCCACAACATCAATAACACAAAACCAATTCCCATGAGGTCAGACATGTCCCTCGTGCTCCTGTGCCTCCTTCTACTCATCTCAACAAAAATCTTACTATTTGGCTGGGTCCAAAAATCCATTGGGATATCTTACAGATCACACAGAACCATACTGGAAGAGTTAAAAGGTTATAATCCAGATTAACAACAAACTACTGTCAAGATAGCTCCCAAAGAATGCAAACAGGCACCGCAGCCTGAGCCTCATTGCTCTAAGTGATCCCAAGTTCTCCATCTTGCCAATACTGACTTCCCCCATAATTGTCCAACTAAGTTCTCAGTCCTACCAATATTGACTACTTCACCGTAAAGTTCAATCTCACATCCAATTCTCCAGTTTGGTCATTGCTGCCGTTGCCATTCTTAAGCATGACCTACATTTCGCTGAGTTGAAGGAGTCTTTAACCTACTCCTCTGGTTAGGTGAAGAATTCCATGTCTTCTAGTTGATGAAGAATTCCTTCTAATATCTCTGCAGCTAGAGCTCTTCAATTTATTGGTGACACTAGCCAATCATCTTGTAGATTGCTGAGTCTAGCCAATCACCTTATGGAATGGTAGATAGCTAAACCCTTTGTGGAAAGGCCAACATGCCTCACTTACACAGTCCTGTCCCTCCACTTAGTCAGTCATGTATCCTAGAAAAGTCATAGGATAAGACAAACTC
>NW_006399890.1:5358629-5375248 GCF_000299155.1 Elephantulus edwardii | reverse complement strand
GTTCTGTTCCAGTCATTTTTGGATAATATTCAGCAGGATCTTGCTTCCAGGTGATGTTAATGATATTGTTTGATAATCTCGGCACTCTGTCGGGTCATCTTTTTTTGAAATGGTAACAAATATGGATCTCTTTCTGTCAGTTGACCTCCATATTTCTTGGCACAGCTTTGTGAGCACATCTAGGACAAACAGTAAAAGTTAGCAAGGATATGGAGAGTTTGGAACTCTCATACACTATTGGTGGGATTCTAAAATGGTACATTCCCTCTGGATGGCAGTTTGGCATTTCTTTAAAAAGCTGTACATAGAAACTCCATGTGACCTAGCTATTTCACTGCTCTGTGAAGAAGAATGTGGCATCGTGGAATCAAGATTAGAGGAAGACTCACTGATAACCTGTGCTATGCAGATGACACAATTTTGCTTATTGAAAGCAAGGAGGACTTGAAGCACTTGTTACATAAGATCAAAAAATACAGCCTTCAATATGGATTGCATTTCAAAATCAGAAAACAAAAATTCTTACCACTGGACCCATAGGTAAGGTAACATCATGATAGATGGAGAAAAGATTCAAACTGTCAGCAATGTCATCTTTCTTGGGTCCACAATCAACATCGTTAGTACCAACAGTCAGGAAATTAGGGGATGTACTATACTGGCAAAGTCTGCAGTCAAGGCCTTCTCCAAGTTATTGAGGAACAATGATGTCAATTTGAGGACTAAGGTGAGCCTGATTCAGTCACTTGCTATGCCTCTGAGAGCTGGATAATGAATAAGGATGACCGAAGAAGAATCGATGCCTTTGAGTTGTGGTGTTGAAGAAGAGTGCTGAACTTCCCCTGGACTTCCAAAAGAACAAACAAATATATATTAGAGGAAGTGCAGCCAGAGTGTTCCTTAGAGGCAAAGATGATAGAGCTTCGCTTTACATACTTCAGGGGTGTTGCTAGGATATTCCTTGAAGAGGGACATGATGCTTAGAGAGACGGAGGATTGGTGGTGGAGAGAAGACCCTCAATCGGATGGACTGCCACAGTGACTGCCACAGTGGCCCTGGGTTATTAGGAAGTGTGAGAATGGCTCAGGAGAGGACAGAGTCCAGATCTGTTGTTCTTAGGGTCACTTTGGTTGGTAATCAACTCAATGGCACCTAACAACAAAATCAACATTTCACTGCTAGGAATCTACCCAAGGAAAATGGAACTGAGACACAAATGGAGATTGTACACTGATGTTCATAGCAATGTTATTCACAATAGTAAGAAAATTGAAACATCTCAAATGTCCACTAGCAAACAAATGGATTGGGATATTGTGTTACATTCATATGATGGAAAGCTATGGAGCACTCAGGAGCAATGTTTGTTGTTGTTGTTGTGGTTGTTGTTGTTTTTTTAAAAAAAGCTGTAGCATGGGAGAGGTGGGGAACATTATGTTGAATGAATTGACTCAGTCTTATAAGGACAAATACTGCATACGACCATTTTTTAAAAAAATACAAGGATAAGTAGTAAGAAGTGTACAAAAGTTCAGAGTGGAAAGGGGAGGAGAACAGGGGGGTTGACAGTAGGGAGGGGAAAATCAAGAGGTCTCAGAATTCAGTGGGTAGAGGGAGGGGGTGAAGGAATTAGGAAAGATCCAGTGGGAACCTGAAAAGGCGAGGTACAGTTGGGTATGGATTAACGGTGATTAATTTTATAAAACACAATGTATGAGATGATTGTATAAAACACAATGTGAATGAAGGAATGTTTAAAGCACAATGTATATAAACAAAACAAAACGTATATAATTTTGCATGCAAATAAATAAAAAAATATTTTTTTAAAAAAAGAATGCCTGACCTAGAATAAGTACTGAATGCTGTCATTGAGTATTTGTTGTAACCATATTCTATTGAGGTATGTAGGTCAGATAGCAGAAGTATCAGTCCGATCTGCGCTTCTATATTACAGCATGGAAACTCTTGTCCTTAGATTCTTGTTTAAGCAGCCTCAGGTCTAGGTCACACTGGCCAATTTCCTACCTTTGTCAACTCTCCAATCTCTGTGTTTGTGATAGCATCATAGCCTCTACCATATCTAAAGGAAGCACAGAAAACTTGCATACTTAGAATGTACTTACCTACTTTTGAAGTGTAAGGTAGAGCTACACACAACTGCCAAGAATTCACAATGTGGCTCCAGACACAGAGACAAATTTGTTCATGATCAAATTATCACACTACTATAAAATATCTCACATTATCTTTACTTGAATAGAGAGATCTGTTCCAGCAATGCTTGTTGTTGTTAGGCTTGAATTTAAAAAAGAGAAGTATTTTAAAAAGTTAGAGTCAAAAGGGTTTATGGAAATGAATCCCTAAGAATCTATCTACCTACTGCCCTCTGTTCTTCCATCAATTTCTGAAATCTCCTTCTAACTACATAAGATACCTTTTTGAGTAATTGAAAAAAGAGTTCTTTGACTTCTCTTAGTAAAAAGTGTATCATCAATGACTTAATTCTCTCCAGTAATGCATATTCCATTGTCTAGTATTTATTTTTATAATTTAATTAAATATATATAATCACATTCTTTATGTAGTCCAGCTTCCTGAGTGATTTGCTCAGCACACAGATTGAACAGGTGTGGAGAAAGGACCCATCCATGGCACACATCTTTCCTGACTTTAAACAATGCAGTGTTCTCTTGTTCTGTTCAGACAAAAGTTTTCTGTCTATGTATAAGACATAAGTACATTTAAGTGTTCTGGTATTCCCATTCTTCTAAATGGTACCCATAATCTGTTATGATCCACACAGTCAAATACCTTTGTATCATCAATAAAACACAGATTAATATCTTTCTGGTGTTCTTTGCATTCAGATAAGATCCATCTGACACCAGCATTTATACCCTTTGTTCCACACCTTCTTCCAAATCCAGCTTTAATTTCTGTAAATATATATTTGAACTGTTTTGAATAATCTTCAGCAAAATTCTATTTCCATATGATATTGTTCTATAATTACCTTATTTTGTTCGATCACCTTTTTGTTTTTTAATGTAAACAAACACAGATCTTTTCCAGTCAGTTGGCCAGGTAATTGTGTTTCAATTTTTTTTTTTTACATTGGCAACTGAACATACTCAGAGTTGCATCTGTTTATTGAAATACTTTAACTGGTATTCCATTAACCTGTGTTATGGAGACAGCACAACTTTGCTTACAGAAACTGAAAAAGGCTTAAAGCACTTACTAGAGAAAATAAAAGACTAAAGCCTTAAATATGAATCATATCTCAAAATCAAGAAAAGAAAAATCTTCATCACTAGACCAACAGCCTATCTCATGTTGTTTTTGTTGTTATGCACTGTAGAGTCAGAACGGACCCATAGCTGACCTTCTCATGGGTTTTCATAGACAGTTAATCCCATCCTCCCATGGAGCAGCTGGTGAATTCAAACTGCATGCCTTTGGGATTGTAGCACACCTTCTTGCCACTAGGCCACAAAGGACTTCATTTTACTTGGATTCATAATCAACATCTCTAATTGCAAGAGACAAGAAAGAAAAAAGACAAGATTCATTGGGTAAATTTGCTGTCAAGGATCTCTCTCAAATTATAAAGAACAACAATATCAAATTAAAGACCAAATTGCACCTGATACAAGCCTTCGTATTTTTTTTACTGCTTCCTATGTATTAATAATAATGGGTGACTGGAATGCAAAAGTTGAGAACAGAGAAGAAGGATCAGTAGTTGGAAAACATGGACTTTGTGACAGAAATGAAGCTGGTGATAGGATGATAGAATTTTGCACAATCAACTATTCTTTATAGATACATTTTATAAGAAACAGAAACACAGATTATACACATGGATTTCACCTGATAGTAGGCATAAGAATCAGATAGATTACATCTCTGGAAAGAACTGCTGGAGAATCTCAATATCATCTGTGAAAACTAGGCCAGGTGCTGATTGTGAAACAGACCACCAACTACTCATATACAAGTTCAAGCTGAAGCTAAGGAAAGTGAAATCAAGTCCACAGGAACCAAAATATGACTTTGAGTCTATCCCACCTGAATTTCAGAACCAACTCAGAAACAGGTTTGAGGCTTTGGACACTAATAAAAGAAGACCAGATGAGTTATGGGAAGATAGCAAGAATATCATTCAAGAAGAGTGCAGAAGGTCATTGCAAAGACAGAGGAGGAAAAAAAGACCAAAATGGATGTCAGAAGAGACTCTGAATATTGCACTAGAGCTCTGAGAAGACAAAGCAGAGGGAAGAAATCAAGACATTAAGGAGCTAAACAGAAGATTTCAAAGAGCAGAGCGGCAAGACAAAGTAAAGTATTGTAATGAAATGTGCAAAGACTTGGAGTCAGAAAATCAAAGGAGCCAAACTCGCTCTGCATTTCTTAAGCTTAAGGAACTGAAGAAGAAATTCAAGCCTTTAGTTGTAATACTTAAGGATGCTTTGAATAGAATATTAAATGATCCAGGAAGTATTAAAAGAAGATGGAAAGAGTATACAGAGTCATTATACCAAAAGGACTTGGCAGACACAGAAGAATTTTATTAAACAACATATGAGCGAGAGCCTGCTGTGATGAAGAAGTTCAAACTGCTTTGAAAGAATTGGCTAAAAATAAGGCCTCAAGAATTCATGGTATAACAACTGACAAATTTCAGCTAACAAATGCTGCCCTAGATGTGTTCACCAAGTTGTGCCAAGAAATCTGGAGGACAACTGCTTGGGCAAATGACAATGAAGAGATTGATATTTGTCCCCATTCCAGAGAAAGATGATCCCACAGAGTGTGGAAATTATTGAACAACATCATTAATATCACATGCAAGCAAGATTCTGCGGAAGATTATCCAAAAACGACTGGAACAGCACATCAACAGAGAACTACCAGAAGTGCAGGCTGGGTTTAGAAGGGGTCGTGGTACTGGGGATATTATAGCTAATGTTAGATGGATCTTGACTGAAAGCAGCGAGTACCAGAGGAATGTCTTTGTTTCATTGATTACACAAAGGCACTGTGTGGATCATAAACTGTGGCTGACTCTGAGAAGAATGGGAATCCCAGTACACTTGATCATGCTAATGCGAAACCTATACTTGGACCAGGAGGCAGTCATCAGAACAGAGGAAGGAAACACTGCATGGTTCAAAATTGGGAAGGGTGTACACCAGGGATGTATCCTATCTCCATACCTTTTCAATCTTTATGCAGAACAGATTATCCAGCAGGCTGGGCTCTATGAGGAGAAATGTGGCATCAGGATTGCAGGAAGACTCATCAACAATCTGTGTTATGCAGATGACACAACCGTGCTTGCTGAAACAGGAGGGCCTGAAATTCTTGCTGTGGAAGGTCAGGGAGTGCAGTCTTCAATATGGATTGAGACTCAATATCAAGAAAACAAAGATTCTCACCACTGGACTGATTGGCAGAATCATGATGAATGGAGAAGAGATTGAGGATGTTCACAGCTTTAGTTTGCTTGGCTCCACAAACAATGCTCTTAGCACCAGCAGCCAGGAAATTAAAAGATGTATTATAATGGGAAAGTCTTCAGTTACAGAACTCTCTAAAGTATTCAAGAGCAATGGTGTGTCTCTGGAGACTAAGGTGCATCTGGTACAGGCCATGGTCTTTGCAATCATTTGCTATGCATCAGAGAGCTGAACAATGATTGGTGATGATAGAAGGAGAATTGATGTCTTTGAGCTCTGGTGTTGGAGAAGAGTATTAAAATATACCATGGACTGCTAAGAGAACAAATAGGTTTGTCCTTGAGAGGGTGAAGCCAGGAGGCTCCTTGGAGGCAAGGATTCTGAAGCTTCATCTGACATACTCTGGACATGTTGCTAGGAGGGATCAGTCCTTGGAGAAAGAAGTCATGCTTGGGAGGTTGGAGAGACAGCACAGGAGAGGAAGACCCTCAATGAGATGGATTGTTTCAGTGACTAGGGTAATCGAGGTAGGAGTGTCAGAGACAATGTGATTGGCACAGGATAGGGCAGGGTTTAGGGCTGTTGTTCATAGGGTCGCTGAGTCACAGGTGACGCTATGGCACATAACAACAACAACATGCATCTGAAAGTCCGTCAATGGATAAGGACCAAAGAAAGGGAAATGTGATTCTGGCAAAGAGTATTGAATATCCCATGGACTGCCAAAAAAAAACAAACCCAACCCATATAATTCTGCCTTGGAGGGAATACAACCAGAGTGCTCCTTGGAGGCAAGGATGGTGAAATTTAGTCTCATGTACTTTTGGGAATATTATCAAGAAGGGGTAGTGGTAGGAAAAAGTTATCATTCTGGGATAGATAGGCGGCCAGTGAAAGAGGATAGCCTTCGACAAGGTGGACTAACAGAGTGACTATAACAATAAGCTTGAACATAGGAGAGATCATGAAGTCAGTGAAGGACAGGGCAACTTTCAAATCTTTTATGCATAGGTTCACTATCAGTTGTAGTTGACTTGATGACACGTAACAACAAAACATACCCTCAAAGAATTAAACTTATATACCAAAGCATTTATCTTTAGGTTTCTTAGACAGTAGGATTTAAAGTCTACTCCAATATGCTCTAACTAAAAATGAGAATAAACCTTCTCTCAAAAATGAAGAAGGGGATATTTCAGCTCATGATGTGGTCTTCTGATTCCCTGTGCTTTCAGGGGCGCACATCTGTGGCTATCTTGAATAGCTCATGTCTAGCTGACCATTACAAGAACAGGCATCTGTAAGTTTTGTGATTCTTATTTTCCCCTAGCAGACATTATGCTATCTTGAACTAATTTTAATTTTTTAAAATGCATATTATAGATAATACTTGCATTTTTTAACAATATGTTAACTTTCAAAATAGTAATAATACAGTGTTTACATTTAACCAATTTGATAGAACCCTATGGAAACAATCATTAAGGACACTGGCTTATCTGTGGCCAGGAAACTCACTTGGACAATGCGGAAATTGCATAGGACTTAAGAGTGATTCCTAGGTTCTTGTTTCATCATATGCATCTTGAGTACACTTCTTTCATAAGCAAACAGAATTTTATGATTTCAAAGCTTCTATCTTCTTCAGAAAAATATAATATGTAAGTATTACCTTTCATCATATAAGCAGATACCTAAAAGAAATTGATATTTATTATTTAAAGAGCTAAATTTTAAGAAAATTGAAATTATGAAATAAAATTATTTTGAGAGCACTCCAGATCCCAGAGTTTAAAAAGAAAACAAAGTCATCCATTTTTGTATGGTGTCTTTTCAGGGCTCTTTGAGATAATCAGAATTCCAAGACTTTGGCATTTCTAAGGAAGAATTCTCAGGCACTCTAACCAGATAGTTTTAATTCTTCTTTATTCTTTGTAATAGTTTATACTCTGTGCAAGATAAGCTTCTCTTTCACTATCAACTTTTCTTTTCCGTTTGATAAATGATACTTTTTAGTGTGTTTTCAAAGAAGCTTTAATTAGATACATTTCAATGACTTCCTTATTTACATCCCTGTTTTTTTAACCCTGTCCTCAAGAATACCATCCACCAGAGCTCATCAATTTACTTCTATCTCTTACTTACTTCAACTTGAGCATATTCTCTCTAAACTGGAGCCTTTTTTCAGTTGCTAGCAGGACTAGGAAGACCTGAATTTTCCCTTGATGATAAGAAAAAGATATTAACCACTGACAAGCATGCAATGTTTTCCACTCTGACATGCCCAAGACATGAGAAGTAGACAAGAGATGCTCAGTGGGCACACCTAAGGCTTCTGCCCACTACAGCAAGTTCAAAGAGAGTGTTGTTTACCTAAGACACTTACAAACTCCCTTGATTCTTATACCTTCAAGAAACCAGTGTGATTAGAATAATGGGGAGGAGAAGAAAGGAGGAAGAAATATCTAGGGAGATTGGACTTAAAAAGTAAGCAAGACTCTCAGTTGATGTGAAAGCATTCTTTTTAAATGACAGTGAAAAACAATGGTCAGGAGGGGAAGACTGTGCTATTTTCCAACCTTCAGCAATTTTCTGGGAGATCTGGACAAGTTATTCACAAAGAAAAAAATTTATATGGAATTGAAAACATATTTGAAAGGTTGGATTCATTTCATTTATCCTATGGTTTTAAGTAAATCCACCTGTGTATTATTCTACTAGTTTTAATGCCTCATTTTTTAATATTTCAATTTTTTATTAATTTTAATTTGTGACAGATATAATGCATGGAAAACATATACTTCTTTATGTGTTTTTGTTTTGGTGCAAATTCCTCACAATCCGTTATTGGATCAGCCAGAGACTACTGAAGACCTACTATGTGTCAAGCCAATGAAGGATTCAGAAGAAAAGGTGTACGCCAGGAATGTATTCTGTCTTTATACTGTTTCAACCTAAATGCAGAAGAGAGTATCCGGGAGGCTGGGCTGTATGAAGAGAAATGTGGAATCAGGATTGGAGGAAGATTCATCAACAATCTGCATTATGCAGATGACACAGCCCTGAGGGCTGAGATTGAGGAGGATCTGAAGTGCTTGTTGCAGAAAATCAAGGACTGCAGCCTTCAATATGGATTGAAGCTTAACATCAAGATTCTCACCACTCTGCCAATTGGCAGCATCATGATGGATGGTGAAGAGATTGAGATTGTTAACAGCTTTAGTTTGCTTGACTACACATTTAACACTCTTGGTACAAGCGGCCAGGAAATAAAGAGATGAATTACATTGGGAAAGTCGGCTGTGAGGGACTGCTCCAGAATACTGAAGAGCAATGATGTAAGTCTAGAGACTAAGGTGCACCTGATCCAGGCCATAGTCTTCACAATTGCTTGCTATACATCAGAGATCTGGACAATGACTAAAGGAGAATTGATGCCTTTGAGCTGTGTTGCTGGGAAGAGTTTTGAATATACTATGGACTGCTAGGAGAACAAACAGGTTTGTCCTAGAGAGAGAGGTCAGATTGAAGCTTCTTCTGACATACTCTGGGCATGTTGCAAGGAGAAACTAGTCCTTGGAAAGGGATGTCATGCTTGGAAGGGTGGAGGGACAGAGAGGGAGACCATCGATGAGGTGGATTAATTCAGTGACTGGAGTAATGAAGGCAGGTGTGTCAGAGATGGTAAAGTTGGCAAAGATTAAAGTTAGAGCAAGTTTCAGAGCTGATGTACATAGGGTCATTATGAGTCACAGGCAACTTAACAGCAGACAACAACAACAACAACAACACAGCTATTTTCAAATAAATTAGCACCACAGTTGGAAAAAGTAAGACTAACCCTGAGCCACTTTGAGAACCAGACAGCATATAATTAAGGACTAAACACTGTGGCACTACCTAGAATTTCTATGGGAACTCTGAGGAACAAGAGACCCACTTGAGCTGGAGTTGTCAGGGAAGTCTTTACAGACAAGCTGGGGCTTGTGTTGAGTATTTATGTCTCTAATGCAAAACTAGAAAACAGCAGGTTCCATTGTGTGTGAATATTGCAGGTGGATACCCAGTTTTCACAAAGCAGCTCACTTGGGAGAGGAAACATGCCTGACTCAGACTAAACAGAATTTAGATGCTTACTTTGAGAATCAAGACAGCATTTCTGATTCAAATGTAAGTGGAAGAGTAGTGAGGGTAATGATAAGAAGATATTGTCCAGAAAAGAATGTTTGCCTGGAGTCCTTACCTTTCACTCATTACTCAAGCATCGTCTAGAACCTCTTGCCTAATCTGAACAGCAAACCTAGGTTTCACCTACCCTGCTCTGCCAGAGGATTCTACTAAGTGTTTTTAGGCATCCCTGGATTGCCTCATTCTATCACCAACTGGCTGTTGTCACCCTTCTCCTACAATCTCATCTAAGTGGATATCAGTGAACACTACATTAGCATTTTACTTCTACAACTATGTTTCTGTGCTAGAAGTAAGAGTTGGTCCAACCCTTGGATGTAAGGAAGGTGTGGTCATTTAACAAGAAGTTTCAAAAGCCTTATGTTCTTTTAAACAGCATTCTATTAAATAATTCCACTTCCATTAATTTCTGTTTTAGTTGGGATTTTTTTTGGTAGAACATAGATATTATATTCACATAATATATCCTTTTAAATGGAAACTCTAGTGCTCTAGTGGTAATAGCTGTGCTGCCAACCCAAAGACATGCAGTTTGAATCCAGGCTACTCTGAGGGCAATAAAACCCACTGGAGGGTGAGCCATGAGTTGGTTCTGACCCAACAGCACATAAAATGTGATTTCTAATATATCACATTAGAAATATTTTTAGTAGAGCATACATACACATAACTTACTATGTG
Source organism: Elephantulus edwardii (assembly GCF_000299155.1). Classification (NCBI taxonomy): domain Eukaryota; kingdom Metazoa; phylum Chordata; class Mammalia; order Macroscelidea; family Macroscelididae; genus Elephantulus; species Elephantulus edwardii. The sequence continues at coordinate 5,364,913 of NW_006399890.1, read as the reverse complement.
GCAGGCATTGCACTTTAAAAATATTAACTCATACAGTCTTCATAATACCCTCATTATGAGATTGGCGCTATTATTATCTTCATTTTACAAATGAGGAAAATGAGACACAGGGAGGTAATTTGCCCACAATACATGACAGAAGTATCACTTAAATCCATACTGTCTGATTCAAGACTCTTTGGAGTTAACCACATGCTGACTAAGCATTCATCATGCACACAAAGCTTTAGCCACAAGGCTGTTCAGCCAACACAAGGCTGACCAACCCACTATCCGTGCCTCCTGAATGCCAAGCCAGCCCCTGATCCTTGTGACCTGGGTAAGGTTTTCTAAATTGCAAGTTAAAAAAACCTCTTGTTGGTTGTATAATCCATTAATGGATTATTACAATAATTTCTTCAATCTTGTCAGGAGCCATCTAATCAACCATGACTCATTGTGTCCCTTTGAACAATAAATCTGAACCATGTGCTATCCTGTGTCATACCCATGACCTCTTTCCTGCTCAAGGCCATTGTGGCAGTCACCATGTCAATCCATTTCACTGATGGTCTACTTCTCCTCTCTCTTTCCCAGCATGATAGCTCTCTCCGAAGACTAATTTCTTCTGAAAATATGCTCAGAGTAAGGGAGATGAAGTTTCACTGTCTTGTTTCCAAAGAGCTCTTTCTTTGGTTGCAGTTTCTCCAAAACAGACTTATTTGTTCTTTTGGCAGTCCACGAATATTCAATACTCTTTTCCAACACCACAATTAAAAGACATCGATTCTCCTTTTGTCATCCTTATTCACCGTCCAACTTTCAGAATCTTAGGCAGCAACTGAAAATACCATGGCTTGGATCAGATGTACCTTAATTTTTAAACTGACATCCTTGATATTAGAACTTTGGAGAGGTCCTTGACAGCAGATTTTCTCAATGGAACACGTCTTTTGATTTTTTGACTGTTGCTACCATGGGTGTTCATTGTGGATCCAAATAAAATTAAAAATAAAATTAAATCTTTGACAACTTTAATCTTTTCTCTATTTATGATAATGTTGCTTATTGGTCCAGATGTGAGGACTTTGTTTTCTGGATGTTAAAGTATAATTCATACTGAAGGTTACAGTCTTTTATTTTCTGCTGTACATCAAATCTTCAATTTCTGCAGTTGATGAGTAGTTGATGAGTTTTCCTCTAATACTGATGCCTCATTATATACCTCATATAGTCCAGGATCTCTAACTGCTTTCCCAGCATGAAGAATGAATGCTGTTGTTATGTGGCATTGAGTCACCTGCAACTCATAGTGACCCTGTGTACAACAGCTCTGAAGCCTGCCCTGTCAGCCTGAACCAGTCTCACTGACACTGAAACATCCACCCTTGTTGCCCTAGTCACTGCATTAATCCCTCTCATCCAGGGGTTTTCCCCTCCTGTGCTGTCCTTCCACCATTCCGAGCACGATGTCCTTTCTCCAAGGATTGTTCCCTCCTAGCCACATGCCCAAAGTATGTGAGATGGAGCTTCAAAATCCTAGCCTCTAAGGAGAAACTTGGTTTCACCTTCTCCAAGACAGTCCATGATATGTTCAAGACTCTTCTCCAGCACCACAACTCAAAGGCAACAATTTTTCTGTTCTCTTTTTTCTCTCTTTTTTTCCCCTTCTGTTAATCTTTAGTCATTGTCCAGATCTCTGATGCATAACAAGTAATTGCAAAGACCATGAACTGGATCAGACACATCTTTCTTAGTCTTAGACCGACTTCAGTGCTTCTCAGTACTTTGGAGAGGTCTCTGACTGCAGATTTTTTCAGTGCAATTCATCTTTTCATTTCCTGATTCTCGTGCCAAGAGTGTTGATTGTAGAGCTGAGCAAGCTTTAACTGTTAACAATTTCAATCTCTCCTCCATTCATTGTGGTCCTGCCAATTGGTCCAGTAGTGAAAACCTATGTTTTCTTGATGCTGAGCCTTAATCCACATAAAAGACTACAGTCCTTGGCCTTCTGCAGCAAGCACTTCAGGTTCTCCTCAGTTTCAGCAAGCAAGATTGTGTCATCTTCATAACGTAGGTTGCTAATGGGTCTTCTTCCAATCCTGACGCCAGATTCCTCCTCATAAAGTCATCCTCCCAAATGATCTGTTCCACATATAGATTGAAAAGTTGAATAAGTATGGAGAAAGGATACAATCCTCCCTAACACACACCATTCCTGATTTTAGTGTTCCCTTATTCTGTTCAGACAACTTCCTTTCGGTCTATGAACGCAAGTATTATGAGATTTCCATTCTTCTCAGAGTTAGCCACAGTTTGTTGTGATCCACACAATCAAATACCCTTGCATAGTGAACAAAACAAAAGTAAACATCATTTTGGTGTCCTGTTTTCCACCAAGAACCATCTGACCTCAGCAATAAAATTCCTTGTATCCTGTTCCCTGTCAGTATATTGTTCCAACCATTTAAAAATAATCTTCAGCAAGATTTTACCTGACTATGCGGTTGGCGCAGGATAGAGCAGGATTTAGGGCTGTTGTGCATAGGGTCGCTATGAGTCGCAAATGACTCAAAGGCACATAACAACAACAACAAATGCTATTAATGGCATTGTTCTATAATGTTCACATTCCATTGAATTATATTTTTTAATTTTTAAAATTTTATTAATTTTAATGAAAGTTTACAGAGACTTAGGATTTCTATTCATTCATTGTTGGATTTTTCTCCCTGCCTATGCCCCCCAATTCACTCTTCTCTTTAAAAAGTAAAAGAAAAATTCTTTCATTGTTATATAATCCCTCCCTCCACTGGGTAGCCTTCCTTCTGAACTCCTATCATGACAATAATACTTAATCATAGATCCCTTTTAAACAGTTGTCTCTCTTATATGTTTCACTGTAATATACATTATTTATCCCCTCTTTCTCAGTCTTCCCTCAATCCTGATGTCAGTCCTGTTTTACAACAGTGACACTATGCAATATTTGTCCTTTTGTGACAGAAATATTTCACTCAGCATAATGTCTTCCAGTGTCACCCATTTTGTATAATATTTTATGAGTTACTTGTTTTTGAATACATCATAGTATTCCATTGTGTGAATATACGAGAGCTTCTCTATCCATTCGTTTGTTGATGGGCACTTAGGTTGTTTCCAACTCTTTGCTATTGTAAACAAAGCAGCAATCAACATCGGTGTGCATATATATGCTTGGGTGATGGTTATGAATTTTTTAGGGTATATTCCCAGTAGTGGAATTGCTGGATCAAATGGTATTTGTATTTTCAACTTTTGGAAAAAGTTCCATTACAACTTTCCATAGTGGTTGCACCATTTTACACTCCTACCAACAGTAAGGGTTCAAGTTTCTCCGCAACCTTGCTAGCATTTGATGTTTGCTGTTCTGTTAAATTTTGCTATTCTTACTGAGGTTAGATGATATCTCATAGTTGTTTTGAGAATTATCTTTTTTGAGAATGAGAATAAAGATTTCTTCCAGTCAGTTTGCCCAGTGGTGAGTGGGTCTTCCATGTTTGTTGTCAGAGACTAGTGAGGCTGTCTCGGGGTCTGTCCCCCTCTTCTTACCCTTCAGACTTTTATACACATCTTACTACTTATCCCTCTATGTTTACAATAATGATCGTATGCACTATTTGTTCTTATGAGACTCAGTTAGTTTGTCCAGCATTTGCTCTCTAAACTCTCCCATGTTATATAGTATATTATAGAATCATTGCTCCTTAGTGCTGTGTAGTATTCCATTGCATGAATGTACCATAATTTCTCAATCCATTTGTTACTGAACATTTAGCTGTTTCCATTTATTTGCTATTGTGAATAACGTTATTATGAACATTGCTGGACAAATCTCCATTTGTGTCTCAGGTCTAGTTTCCTCAGGTTATATTCTTAGTAGTGGAATACCTGTGTCATATGGAATTTCTATGTTCAGCTTTTTGAGGAAGGGTCAAATTCCCTTCTGGAGTGGTTGTACCATTTTACAGTCCCAGCAGTAGTGTATAAGAGTTCCTATCTTTTCACCTCAGGCTAGATCTTAAAATGTTCTTTTTGAAGAGGAATATCACACCATTCCTCTTTAATTTGTCATGTCTGGAATAATAGATCATGTGTTTATCTGATTTAAAATGACCGATACCTGCTAAGCTCAGCTCACTAATGCCTAGTTGTCAAACTTTACGCAGCCCATTCCATTTTTCTCAACTTCCAGTTTTCCTAGATCCATGTTTTTATACATTCCATGGACCATTATTTTGGGATATTTTCAAATAACTTCCAGTTTTCCTAGATCCATGCTTTGTACATTCTACTGACCATTATTTTGGGACATTTGCAGATGTTTTTGCTAGTTTTAGGTCTTGTCACATCAGCAAATGAAGGTCTTTTATTGGGGGGAAGTTTACTCCATCTGCATCATTCTGGTAGACCCTGCTTTGAGGAGGCAGCTCTTTCCTAAGTCACATTTTGAGAGCCTTCCAACCTAAGGGTTCGTATTCTGTCACTATATTCAACCATGTTCTTCCACTGCCCACAGAGTTTTTGAAGGCCTGTATTTAAGAAGTGGGTGACCAGTCCTGTTCTTGAACAGTCTGTCTTGTACCAAAACTATTCTATCTTGTACCAAAACTATTCTACTGTAGGTGATCTGACTGGTATTTTAAATACCTATGGCATAGCTTCCAGCTTTCAGCAACACACAAACCACTACTGTAAAGCAAACTCATAGATGAGCAGTGGTTTTTATAGAAAATCATAGAATAGGTATATTTTCAATAAGATATCTCCTCCCATGTGATTAAAGTGTCACTGAAAACTCACTGAAATGTCAGCTATGCTTTGGTTCCAACTTGATGACACACAACAACAACAGCAACAACAAAATTGATGAAATAGTTGTTGTCAGAAAACACGTTTTGTTTCATGAAAAATGTTGCCATTTAAATGTGTTTGTTCATAGCTAACAGAACAGTGCTTGGAGTCTCTGGTAGTGCAAAGTGTTTATATTCTCAGCTGCTAACTGAAAGAGTGGAGGGCAGAGTCCACTCAGAAACACCTCAAATGAAAACCTGGGCAATTTATTGCCTGAAAAGCAGTACCTGGAAACTGTACGGAGCATGTTGTTGTTATGTGCTGTCCAGTTAACTACAACGCATGGTGACTCTGCGAACAGTAGTTCTCAGCCCTACCCTATCCTGAGCCAATCTCACTCTCTCTGACACACCTGCAAAAAAAGTGTTTGTTCATACATATGTGCACAAGTGAGTGTTTGGTCACAAAGTTGTTGCTGTTGTGTACCATTGAATTGGAACCAACTCATAGCTGACCTTCCTGCAGGTTTTCAGAGGCAGTTAATCACACTGGAGGAGATTGCCCATTCCTCTCCAGTGGAGCAGCTGCGGGTCTCAACCGCATGCCTCCAGTATTGCAGCACCGCTTCTTGCCACCTAGGCTACTAGAACTCCAGTATATAGGCTACAGTAAAAAACTTTGAAAATCAAAAGTGCAATAAGAGGCAGCCCTGGTGGCATAGTCTGTAGGACAGTCTGTGTCACCCTGCTAACACAAAGGGTGCCTCTCTGGTGCTTCATACCCAGCAGCAGCTCCCTAGGAGAAAAATGGACAATATCCTCCCTGAGATTTACAGCCTCAGAAGCCCAATGCAGGTCAGCTCTGAGACGGTCCCAATTAGATTGACAGCAGTGAGTTAAGTGAGTCTAATAAGAAGGCATAATCGTTAAAACATTCAACTGCATACCAGAATGCTGCTGGCAGGTTGAACCTACCAGCCATTCTGTGAGAAAGATTTGGCAGTTTGCTTCTGAAAGAGTTAGAGCCTCTGGAAGCCTGGCCTCTGTGTGTGTGTGTGTGTGTGTGTGTGTGTGTGTGTGTGTGTGTACGTGTCCTTGCAGGCAGTGTTAGGTCTCTACTGTCCTTTAAAGTTGCTATGAACCTGAATTCATTTCCTAGTTTTGTTAAAATAGAAAGCTACTAAATAAATAATCACATTTGCATCAAATTGTTGTTGTTGTTGTTGTTGTTGTTATGTGCCGTCGAGTCATTTCTGACTCATAGCGACAACAGCCCTAAACCCTGCTCTATCCTGCGCCAACCGCACCACCTCTGACACACCCATCCCGATTATACCAGTCACCGAATCAATCCATCTCATAGAAGGTCTTCCCCTCCTGAGTTGTCCCTCAACCCTCCCAAGCATGATGTCCCTCTCCAAGGACCCGTCCCTCCTGGCAACATATCCAAAGTATGTCAGACAAAGCCCCAGA
>NW_006399890.1:5338737-5358009 GCF_000299155.1 Elephantulus edwardii | reverse complement strand
ATGGAGACAGGATGCATCCCTGGCGTACACCCTTCCCAATTTTGGACCATGCAGTGTTACCCTGCTCTGTTCTGACTACTGCCTTTTGGTCCAAGTATAGGTTTCGTATTAGCACAATTAAATGTTCTGGGATTCTAAAAGAAGAGATCAGTAAAAATTATCTGGAGATAGACTAGAAGTCTATACGTAAATTCAAATTATACTACAGTTACATATTTGGTAACATAGAAGCATATGGAAGATGTATAGGTAAAGGGTAAATGAGATTATAAAACATTTGTAATATAGCATTTTTATAAAGAAAAATTGTATCATAACTACACAGAGAAGGGATTAGAAAGGATAGTCACCAGATGTTCCTAGTCGTGAGGGTTGTGCCAAAAATATACTCATCATTTTGTATTTTCTGAAGCAAACAATGAAAATATAAGATATATCTTTACAGGCAAGATTTGTGATCATACACTGAAGGATTAGCATCAAACATATACAAATAAGTCTTAAAAATCAGTAAGAGTAATAAAAAGGACAAACTGATCAACAAAAGCCTGGACAAAAAAGAAAAACAAATCATTCATGGAAGAGGAATTCTTTTCACCAGATAAATGTATCATATGACGCTCAATCACACCAATAATCACTGCGCTCTAAAGCAGCAAAGAAAGAAAAAGTTTATTTTAATTTCTCTTGCTGCCCCTTGCATGTCCTAAGTCTCATGTGCCTTAAGCAAAGCTTCATGGGAGTCATCAAGTTAGGGCACATCCTGAAAGGTCAGGATTGTACCTGAATCTGGTGGCCTAGAGAAAAGAAGCTCAGCTACAATCTCAGAGGCACACAGTTCGAGTACACCACCTGCTCTGCGGGAGAAGAATGGACAATCTCCAGTGCCATTAATTGCCTCTGATAACGTTTTGGAGGGTCGGCAGCGATGGGTTGGTTCTGACTAGATAATACACAACAACAACAACAACAACAACAACATGCAGGGTGCAGTCTATGCCAGGCAGTTTAGAAGACAGCTACCTGGCTAAGTGACCGGCAGAGATCAATGTTTGTTCCCACTCCTAAGAAAGATGATCCAACAGAATGTGCAAATTATTGAACATCATTAATATCATGTGCAAGCAAAATACTACTGAGGATCATTTAAAAATGGCCAGAATGATATGTACATTGTCAGAGAACTGCTAGAGGTTCAAGCTGGATTTAAAAGAGGAAGTGGAACCAGAGGTATCACTGATACCAGACAGATCCTGGCAGAAAGCAAAGAACACCAGAAGAATGGCTGTTTGGCATTGCAAAGGTATTTAGCTGTGTGGATCATAACAAATTATGGCTAAAATGGAGAAGAATGTAATTCCAGAACACTTCATTGTGCTCATGCAAAATCTCTATCTAGACCAAAAGGCTGTTGTGAGAATAGAGAAAGTGAGTACTGCAACATTAAAATTAGGAAAGGTGTGTGTCAGGATTGTATCCTTACTCCATACCTATTTAATCTACATGCTGAGCAAATTCTTTGAGAAGCTAGACTCTATGAATAAAACCGTGGCATCCTGTCAGGAAGAAGACTCATCAATAAACTTAATTATGCAACTGACACAACTTTGCTTGCTGAAAGTGAGGAGGACTTGAAGCACTTGCTGCAGAAGGTTAAACACTGCAGTCTTCAAAATGCATTGCACCTTAACATCAAGAAAACAGAAATCCTCACCATTGGACTGAGAGGCAACATCAAGACGGATGGAGAAAGGCTTGAGACTATCAACAACTTCATCTTACTTGGATTCACAATGAATACGCTTGCTATACATCTGAGAGCTGGACAATGACTAAGGATGACAGAAGAATTGATGCCTTTGAATGGTGGTATTGGAGAAGAGTGCTAAAGATCCGTGGACAGCCAAAAGAACAAATAGATATGTCTTGGAGAAGGTGCAGCCAGAATGGTTTTTGGAGGCAAGGATGATGACATACTTTGGAATGTTGTAGGAGAGGCTATTCCTTGGAGAGGAAAGGTGGAGAAGCAGTGAAAGAGAAGAAAACCCGCAACCAGATGGGTTGACACAGTGATGGTGGAAATAGGCTTGGATGTGCCACAGATTGTGAGGATGGCATGGGATAGGAAAGGGTTAAAACTGATTGTTCATAAGGTAACTATGAGTAGTATTCTAGTCGATGGAACCTAATAACAACTGTGCTATCTTATGAAAACTACTTATATTTCCATTGCAAATCAACAGGCCCATCTAAATAGTAAATGAACTAGAAGGGAGTTCTTTTATTTCTGCCTAAATCTGCAAGGATCCAAACAATTATAAAAACGTATAGCTACCTATAGAAACCTATCTAGATACCATAGAGACTGACACAGTAGCATCAAATAGTGGCTCTAACATATCATGAGATAAATCATCAAATGTAGTACAAAGTCTTTTCCCAAAGGTAAGAAATTATTTTTTAAAGGGGAACACAATGTACTTTTAAAGTTCTCATTCTATATACTTACATAGATATACTTACTTTTTAACACATTGTTATGCTTTTAGGTGCCAAAGAGTCCATTCTAATCATAGAGACAATAGAACATAACTATGCTAAGTTTAGTGCCAGCATTACAGTTGTTGCTGCTTGAGCCTGTTGTTGTACCTACTGTGCTGATACATCTCATTTGAGACATCTTTTTCACCGATCTTCAAATTTACCAAGCATGATGTCTTTCTCCAAGAGCATTCCGGCTGTATTTCTTCCAATACAGATTTGTCTCTTATTCTGGCAGGACATGGTATATTCGATATTCTTTGCCAATACCACAATTCCCAGGTATCTTTTTTTTGGGGGGGGGCTTTCCGTATTCATTGTTCTGCTTTCTCATGAGCATGAGGTGATTGAAAATACCAAAGTTGGGGTCAGGCACATCTTAGCCCTTAAAGAATTCTTTAAAAAGAACTCTAGCAGATTTACCCAATGATATATACCATTTGACTTCTGGACTGCTGCTTCTAGGGACAGTGGTTATGCATCTAGTTTAAATGGAATCTTTTGACAACTTCCATTCTTTCTCCATTTATCACATTGTTGTTTATTGATCCAGTTGTGAGGATTTATATATATATATATTTTTTTTTTTATTTTTTTTTTTTACATTATGCATTATCAAGTTGTAATTGACGCCTGGCTGGCTTTCAGCTGTTTTTCAGAGGCCGTGGTACTAGGGATAGTATAGCTAATGTTAGATGGATCTTGACAGAAAGCAGAGAATACCAGAAGAATGTCTATCTGTGCTTCATTGACTATGCAAAGGCTTTTGACTGTGTGGATCACAACAAGCTATGGCTCACTCTGAGAAGAATGGGAATCCCAGAACATTTGATCATGCTAAAACAAAACCTATACTTGAACCAAGAGGCAGTCGTCAGAACAGAGCAGGAAGACACCACATGTTTCAAAATCAAGAAGGGGGGTCCATCAGGGGTGTATTTTGTCTCCATACCTTTTCAATCTGTATGTAGAACAGATCATCCGAGATGCTGGGCTGTACGAGGAGGAATGTGGCATTAGGATTGGTGGAAGAATCATCAACAACCTGCGTTATGTGGATGACACAACCCTGCTTGCTGAAACTGAGGAGGACCTGAAGTGCTTGCTGCAGAAGGTCAAGGACTGCAGCCTTCAATATGGATTGAAGCTCAACATCAAGAAAGCAAAGATTTTCATGTCTGGGCCAATTGGCAGCATCAGTATGGATGAAGAGATTGAGATAGTTAACAGTTTTTGTTTACTTGGTTCCACAGTCAGCACTCGTGGTAACAGCAGCCAGGAAATCAGGAGACGAATTGCACTGGAAGTCTACGGCCATACCACCCTGAAAGTGCCCAATCTCGTCTGATCTCGGAAGCTAAGCAGGGTTGGGCCTGGTTAGTACTTGGATGGGAGACCACCTGGGCATACCAGGTGCTGTAGGCTTAAAAAAAAATTGCATTGGCAAAGTCAGCGGTGAGGGACCTCTCAAGGGTACTGAAGAGCAACGGCGTCAGGCTAGAGACTAAGGTGCACCTGATCCAGACTATAGCCTTTGCAATTACGTGCTATGCATCGGAGAATTGGACAATGAATAGGGATGATAGAAAGAGAATTGTGGTGCTGGAGAAGAGTGTTGAATATACCACGGACTGCTAGGAGAACAAACAGGTTTGTCCTGGAGAGGGTGAAGCCAGAATGCTCCTTGTAGTAAAGGATTATGAAGCTTCATCTGACATACTTTGGGCATGTTTGCAAAGAGGAACTGGTCCTTGGAGAGGGACATCATGTTTGGGAGATTGGAGGGACGGTGCAGGAGAGGAAGAAACTCGATGAGATGGATCGATTCTGTGATTGGACTGGTGGGAATGAATGTGTTTGAGACAGCGAGGTTGGCACAGGATAGAACTGCGTTTAGGCTTCTTGTACATAGGGTTGCTATGAGTCACAAGCAACTCGATGGCACATAACAACAACAACAACAATGAATCCCATGGGAGCATTTTGCCCATCTTTCTCCCTCAGAGCAGTTGATGGATTCAAACTGCATGCCTTTGGGTTAGCAGTACAATTTTTTTTACCCACTAGGCCACTAGAGCCTTTATGTGTAATTATAATGTGGTCAGGAGTTTTCAAAGAAGAATCTGAGAATTATTGGTGGTGAATATTGTTGTTGTTATTGTTATATGCTGTTAAGTCAACTATTATTCACAGCAACCCTATGAACAATGGCTCTGAACCTTGCCCTATCCTGAGCCAACCTTACCATCTCTGACACAACTGACCCCATTACACCAGTCACCGTACCTATCCATCTCATTCAGGGTCTTCCTCTCCTGTACTGACCCGCTACCTTTCCAAGCGTGATGTCCTTCTTCAAGGACTTGTCCCTTCTAGTAACTTGTCCAAATTATGTTAGGCAGAGTTTCAAAATCTTTGTCTCCAAGGAGCACCTGGTTCTACCTTCTCCAAGACAGATCTGTTTGTTCTCTTGGAAGTCCATAATATGTTCAGTTCTCCTCTCCAGTGCCATGATTCAAAGGCATTGATTCTTCTTCTCTCATCCTTATTGACTGTCCAGTTCTCACAAACATAGCAAGCTAAAATACAAGTTCTCTTATATTTTCAAGTGATGATTTCTTCAAATACCCATTAATTTCTTTAAATTAAAAGAGCAGATTTCTTTTTTATAGTATAAATATAAGTATCATTGACAATGGAGCATTTTCAGTATAATTAGTATAATCAGTCACTGGGTTGTTTATGTAAAAAAATTGTAGATTGGCAATAATAAATTACCATTGTTTATTAAGCTAACAAATACATCTTGGAAAGGGTATAGTCAGAGTGCTCTTTGGAAGCAAAGATGATATTTCACATATTTCAGGCATGTTGTTAGGTGGGGTTATTCCTTGGAGAAGGGCATGATGCTCTGAAAGGTAGATAGATGGTCAGTGAAGGGAGAAGAAGACCCTCGACCAGGTGGATTGACACGGTTTCTACCACAATTGCTCTAGAGTGTCAGGAAGTGTGAGGACAGCAGAGGATAAAACAGAGTTCAGATCTGTTGTTCATAGGGTCGCTATGGGTCATACTCAACTCAATGGCACCTAACAACAATATTAAGTTAAAACAAAAGTATAGTCTATCTCTAGAGAAAATTTTTTGCACGTGAGCATGATGACAAAGGAGACTGTATTGTGTGTGGTGTTTTGACACCAGTAGTCAGGCAGAGATGCAAATGAAAACAATTCATGTGATTCAAAGAAAAGGAGCCTGAAGTTGCCTGGCTAAGCTCTTTTCACATCATAAAAGGTAGAGATATGTCAATGGTGGTATTTGGCCCACAGACTCTTTACTATTATAAGCATTACATAATATTATTGTACTTATGACAACAAAATACAGTACCATTGTTAGTAATAATGTATTAAGGGAAAGTAGAAATGTTTCCCATGCATTAAGTATGAATTGGGGATAGTAACTCCAGGTCATTGATTCTTTAACCATATCTATGGAATGAGGCCCAGCCATCTCGGCAGGCCCTGAAAACCAGACAGTATAAATCACTTGGCATGTGACACGTGATAATTGTCCATTTCCGATAGTTTCAGTAGTAACAACATTCAACACTTGTATTCTTTAAATAGTCTCTCAATATTAGCTATTAGCTACAGTAGAGATCACTCACTCTCATTGTTGGTGATTAGAAACGAACTGATAGCTGATTCTGTTGGATTTCTGAGGCTGTAAATGGCACAAGAGGAGATTTCTCATCTTTCTCCCATGAAATTACTGGTGAATTCCACTTCCAGAGAGACATGGCCTTTGTGATAGCAGGGTCACTCCTACGGACTGCACTACCAAAGTGTCCTACAGTAGTGATAATGTTCTTCTTGTTGTTGTTATGTGCCATCAAGTTGCTTACTGCTCATAGAAACCCTATGTTCAATAACTCTGGATCCTGCTTTATCTTGAACCAATCTTATTGTCTCTGACACACCTATCCCCTTTATCCATGTCACTGATTCAATCTATCTCATCCCGGGTCTTCCTCTCCTGTACTGTCCCCTCCATCCTCCCAAGCATGACCACCCTCTCCAAGGACTGGTCCCTCCTTGCAACATGTCCAAAGTATGTCAGATGAAGTCTCAGAATCCTTGCCTCCAAGGAGCAACCTGGTTTCATCCTTTCAAGGATGAATTAGTTACTGATTATTACCTGCTATGTTATAGTTTACCAATGTCTTTCCTAGACACTCATTTCTCTGACATTGTCTTGTTTCTCTTACTCTTTTTCCCCCTTTTGCCCCAATTTCATCATTAATTAATCTAGTAAACCACTTTAAACAGCTAGGGGAATAAGAGTGTGATAAATACACAGATAAAACATCAAACAAACTTTCTTAAGTCAACTTGATTTCTTAATCAACTTAAGATTTCTTAAGTCAACTTGATATTTTTTTTTCTCATCATAGACACAGAGTTCCAGGTTAAGAGACTCAGCTAATTGTTTAGAAATTACCTCAGAGTGGGGAAAAATTCAGGTGCTGACATGACAGCAATAGGCCATATTCTCACTGTCAGTATAGAGCTGAGCTCAATTGTCCTGCGGCCATTGTTTTCTTCTTCATTCTATCCTTAGTCATTTGTAATTAAACCTAATACAATATGGTTCTTGAAGAAAACCTGAAAGGATAGAAAGAGTGGAGCAGGGTGAAGATTAATTTAATCTGTGTTCAGTATAGGCAACTCTTTTTAGCATAAAACCTTTTTTGCCTCATGTTTTTCATATAGGCTTCAAATATGTATTATGATTTCTTGTTACTTGTTAGATCATATTAAAAATTCATATCATTATTCATAATTTGAAAATGTATTATGATTTCTTGTTACTTGTTAGATCATAGTTTGAGATATAAGTATTTCTAGCATATAATATTTCTAGATTTATAACACACACACACACACACACACACACACACACACACACATCCAACCATAAAAGAATATGCTGGTACATCAAGATTCATTTAAACACCTTCCCAGCAACTAATTCACAACAGGCAATTAAGTAGTTGCTAAATATACTTTAAGTGATTCTACAGGAGAATAACATCTTTTCACCCAAAATAGCAACAAAACAGCTAAGGATATCAACAAAACAAAATAAGAAATTACTAAGACAGGCAACTTCTTTTCCATGGCTGCCTTGAACCTGTTTCTCACTGGTGGCTACATGGTTAGGGTAGGAGCACTGTTTCTGGCAGCTGCTGATGTTCCCAAGGCTGGAACAGTGGGTGGCAATGTGAAACAACAGGCAGCTAGTCCTGAATATGGTTCTGATTCACAGTCCCCTGTACAGGGGCAGAAGGGAGCAGCACTGAACGCATTAACAAAACTCTAGCTGGTGTCTGACTATCAAGGTGGAAACTGCAGAAATGAAGACCTTCTCTTTAACACTGTGGCTGCTTTAACTCATTTTTTTTTTTAATCTTCCCTCCTCCCTGTTCTTTTCTTTTTTCTTGCTTTCTTGCATTTCCCCACCCCCCTTGCTTGCTTTTTCTTTTTCTTTTTTTTTCTTTCTGAGTTCTTAGAGTTGGAGCTCAAATTCAGTTTTGGACTAATAGAGAGAGGGGAAGGCAGGAGGTTAAACCAAACTGTTAACTGTGTCTCTTCAAAACTGACATTTAATACAGGGTGTAAATCACTCGGGGAGCCTGTTATTCCTTCAGGAATGCAATTACATAGGGTCAAATAAAACATGAAAGAAACCAACAAGTTTTAAAATGTAGTATGTTCTCAAAAGTAGGCAAGAAGGAATGTGAAGCAGTCCAAATATGCTAACACTCCCTGCCGTCCTATAGGAGAGGATTACAAGAAGAGGTTTCTGTTCTTTAATGATTATGTGGTTAAGCACAGCCATGGAAGCCCGTTGCCCAATCTGGCTGCTCCCCACTTGACTCCAAGCTTCCCGGGATCCCTGTATTCATTCCAAGCAGGTGTAGTCTCTGCCTTCCAGCTCATTACCATTACAGACCCATTACCAGCACTGCCCTCCACTTAACACTTTTCAAAAGTGTTTATATACGGCTGTACAAGATGCACACCCTGGGAGTTTTTTCTGCCTTTCTGTCTCTCTCTTTCATACTAGAAAGCAAAATACCAATACAATCCTCATTCTGTGATTTTTGAAGAGAAAAAAAAATAATGTTGGACTTTTGCAAAAGGTTTTCCAGTATTTTTAGCTACTTATAAATTGTCTAGTAATGGTTGAATCCATTGGGTGTGGCGTTAGGTTTCTTTTTTAGAAATGTATACTAACAGTTTTGTGTACTTTAAACAATCAGATGTCTTCAGAAAATTGGATGGGATGTTGTTGTTGTTATATGCTGTCAATTTGCCTGTGACTCATAGTAACCCTATGCACCACAGCTCTAAAGCCTGCCCTGTCCTGAGCCAGTCTCACTAACTCTGGCTCACCAACCTCATTGCCCCAGTTACTGTATTAACCCATCTCATCCAGGGTCTTCTTCTCCTGCCCTGTCCCTCCACCCTTCTGAGCATGATGTCCTTCTCCAAGGACTGGTCCCTCTTGGCCACATGCCTGAAGTATGTGAAATGGAGCTTCAAAATCCTAGCTTCCAAGGAGAAACTTGGTTTTACTCTCTCCAAGACATATCTATTTGTCTTGTTGGCAGCCCATGGCATGTTCAACATCCTTCTCCAGCAACAAAACTCAAAGGTATCAATTCTTCTTTTGTCGTCCTTAGTCATTGTCCAGGTTTCTGATGCATAGCAAGTAATTGCAAAGACCATGGCCTGGATCAGGCACACCTTAGTCTCTAGACTGACATCATTGTTTCTCAGTCCTCTAGAGAGGGCTATGACTACAGATTTTTCCAGTGCAATTCGTTTTGATTTCCTGACTGAAAGTAGGAGAGCAAATTTACTCTACTAGAACTTTCTGGATTTTAGCACAAAAAGTTTTGCATCCCAGAAATAGTTGGTCACCTTACTACAAATAAAAGAAAACTCTGGCTTGGGAAGTTTTCTGTTGGACAGGGGTTACTGTGAATTGGAGCAGCTTGACAGCACCTAACAAGAAGAACAAAACTCTTTGTGCTATGTTTCCAGAGACATAGGGGCATTTCCATCATGTGAGTATGTATTCTGTGCGAGTGCATGTGTACACACACACACACACACACACACACACACACACACACACACACACACACAGAGCTCTGGTGGGCTAGTGGTAAAAAGCTCTGCTGCAATCCTGAAGGCACATGGTTTAAATCCCCTATCTGCTCTGCAGAAGAAGGATGGGTAGTCTCCTCCAATGTGATTAACTGCCTCTGAAAGCCTGCTAGAGGGTCAGTTCCAACTCCACCACACTCAACAACAACTATGCAAGTAGTATGTACTAACTCTATGTGGCTATGCTTCCAGTGACATGGGTGCATTTCAGTGATGAGGATATGTATCCTGTAAACACCCCCCCCCATACTCATAGCTTCTGAATCAAACCAAGAGAAGTCACTTAGAAATCATTAATGCCTTTAAAATAAACACAGGTCTTACTTTTAAGCATATAACAAGAGCATATGGGTACAGATTAGATGGAGAGAGGTGATGGGCAGGGAAAGGGCATGGGGATCATAGCTAAACTAATTATAAAAGAATTTGAACAAAGCAGACAGGTCAGGTGGGTTCAGATTCCTGTCTAATCACTGAATTTTATAAGCCAGTTCTCACTTCTCCAAGAAAAATGCCGCTTCAAATGAGTTGTGCTCAAACTTTGGATTTTTTTTTCTGTTGCTTACAAAAGGAATCCTAGTACAAAGTCAACTCCTCAGACACTTGATTCCCAAGGGTGCAGATTGTATCACTTTGTTCTGGTTGGCCCCACCTAGGGCTCTCCTCCTGCACTTCTCCCTTCCCCCCACACTCCAGGAGCTGGTGGTTTAAAGCCTGTCCTTGCAAACCCTGCCCTAGGGGCCCCTACAGAAACCGAGTTCATCCACCGCTTGCCCACCCACAAGGCTGCCACCACGGGGTGTGTCTCTGGAGAGGTATCATTTTCTGAGCTCCTTCCCACATCAGCAGTTCCACACACTCCTGGGCCTTTCCAGCAAACCCTAGGAGGTGATGCAATACCTTGCATGGCTGCTCCACACCTAACAGAAAGACCATTTTGACTATAAAGTTGAGTTATGAAAGCCTCAGGGTTCAGTGCAGTTCCTGAGCACAGAGAAACCCAAAACAGCTCTCACTAAAGGAAAACTAAGTCCACCTCACACATTTCTCTAAGCTCTTTTCCTCCACTCTTCTGTCAGTACAGCTGGAAATTCATCCGTCCCAGGAAAAATCATATTCTGTCCGTGTGACTGTTTCCTTGTTCTGTGATGAGAATGCCAGCCTTATATGCTCACTGGACATAACGCAAAGTAAAGCAAACAGTAATAATAATTAAAGTTTCTCTCCTGATAGGTCACACACGCCTCTTACCTTACAGGCTTCCCTTTCCTGTGCTTAGAACTTGTCTGCCAAGATCAGACATGTTTACATCATCAGTCTCTCCACTTTGACAAAATGCAGAGAAATTAATAATGGACAGCTAGGATAAATGAGGGCTTAAAATGAAAACAAAGGGCTTGGATGGGTAGATAGGTACCTGCAACTTTCAAATGAGCGTGATGTGCATGGTGGGGAAAAGAACATGGATTTGGGAGGCAAGCAGACCTGGTGGGAGTTTCAGCCTAGGCGCTTATTAGCTATGTGATCTTGGACAAGATACCGAACCTCTGTAACTTTCAGTTTCCCATCTGGGCTGTGGTGATCTTCCCCTTTCAGTATGAAGGTAGGAAGCACACCTGTAAAGAACGTAACACATAGTAAATATTTAATAAGGAGTAGCTATTATTAAAATGGTGATAGATTTCACTGGAGAAAGCACCCCTCAACCCTTGCAGCTGCTGAAGAAGTTGAATGCCAGGCTTCCCTCTGTATTTTGACTACTAGGTTTCTTCCCAAATAGGCATCTCTAGGAACTCCATGCTGTTAATCTCAGCCCTCCACCCACACTCCCTAACTGGCCGTAGGCAAATCACTTATCTGCCTCAATTGCTTCATCTGTAAAAAGGAGGATAATAATATTTACCTCCCTCAGAGAAGTGCTGGGAGAATTAATGAATGCTTGCAAGTACCCTGAGATCTACAGATGAAAGGCAGTGCAGAACTGTAAAGTATTATTATACATATCAGTGTTATTTTGACATATTTGCATGCAGGCATATATGGGTGAGCAAATTTACACCTGAGAGCACTGGATGAAAGTGTGTGACTTTCTCATATCACCCTATGAATCCATCTGGTAGCTCACAGTTTATGTCTGTGTAGTTTATACAATGATATTGTTAGCTGCTGTCAAGCTGGTTTCAACTCAGCAACTATGAGCCATAGACTAAAATATACCATCCTCCCTATTCTTGCTACATCTGAGCCCATCACTGCAGCCACTATGTCAACCCATCGCACTGAGAGCCTTCCTCTTTTCCACTGACCTTCTATTTTACAAAGCATGATATCATTACCTAAGGACAGGCCTCTCTTGAAAACAAGTACAAACGTACATGAGAAGAGGTCTCAATATCCTCTCTTCTCAAAAGCATTTTAGTTTTACTTCTTCCAAGAGAAACTTGCTTGTTTTCCTGGCAGTCTATCGTATATTCAATACTCTTCACCAAAACATAGTTAAAATATTTCAGCTCTTCTTCAGCCTTCCTTATTTATTGCTCAACTTTTGCATGCAAATAACCACTATGAACCACCTACTGTTGTCCAATTGAGCCTAAGCTATACTGACCTTTTATGAGGTTTTCAAGGCTACAGACTGCATGGGAACAAACTGCCTACCTTTCTCCTGGGACCCAGTCGTGAACTTGAACCGCTGGTGATGCTCAGCTTTCGGTTAACAGTGTAACACAGAACAGACAACAGCATCAGAGCTCCCTTTAGGTGTATGAGGTGATTTAAATAATATGACTTGGGTCAGATGCACCTTATTCCTCAGTGATATCTTTGCTCTTTAATGCCTTAAAACGGGTAGGGTTTTTTCTCAGCAGATTTGGCCAGTAGAATGTATAATATGGTTTGATTTCTTGACTTTTACTACCATAGATGCTGATTGTGGATGCAATGAAAGTTCATAATAATTCAATCTTTTTTAGAGCATAATGTTACTTACTGGTCCCATTGTGAGGGTACTGTTTTCTTTATGTTGAGGCAAAATCCATACTGAATGTGGTAGTCTTTTATCCTTATCAGTAAGTGCTTCAAGTCCTCTTCATTCTCAGTTGGAAGGGTTGTGTCATCTGTAAATCACAGGTTGTCGCTGAATCTGTCTTCCTCCTCGTCTGATGCCATATTCTTCTTCCTATAATCCAGCTTTTCAGATTATTTTCTCATTATACAGACTAAATGGGCACATAAATTGGAGTTTACCAGAAAGTGGAATATTGCATTAATTCAAACACGCTCTGTAGAGTTGATCCCAACTCGCAGTGGCCTTCTGTCGTGTTTCCAAGGCTGCAAATCTTTCCAGGGGAAAATTGTGTCCCTTTCTGCCATGGGGAGTCTGGTAGATTCAAATAGCCAACCTTTTGGTAGGCAGCCCCATGAGCTCCACATTATGCCACCAGGACACCTTCATATTTCATTGGGTATAAAATGAACCGTAGCCTATGGCTAAGACCTTGGAAAGAAAGTGCCAGGATCATTCCAGCTGTCCTTAGGAGCTAAGGTTTGGCTATGTGTTCAGCTCTCTAAAAAGCAGTGAAGTATAACTCTTTCTTGGTCTTCTCATCTGCCAAGTCATAAAACCACTTCATTTAGAATCTTTAGGGCTTGTTTCTAAACTAAAGGTATCCTCTTGGAAAACACAGAGTGATAAGATCAAAAAGTAAAGAAACACCTTGTGTGAGACTTGAACGAAGTTCACAGCCCTGCTGTCTCCCTTCCATGTCACTCGTGCCAAATTTCAACTCTTGCTCACCTCTTCTTCCCAATATGGTCCCTGCTTCCTCCCATTTGTTCCTGCTCCCCACCAACTCAATCCCCTCCCCACTAGGTGGTGTGCGGTAACATTACAACACATATTATCCACATAATATCACATCACTTAAGTCCCAGGAGACCAATTCTGTGGCCTGTGCTTTTAGGAATAAGCGAGAAAGAGCAAATGAAAGTTACTTGAGGAAGTTAAAATTCCCCCGTGCCTTGGAACTGAGACCTCCACAGCCATTTCTGCCTGTGTGAGGATGTGGCCTCCTTCTCTGATTCCGGAAACAGAGTAGCATATGGGCCTGAGCAAGACATATGTCTGGTCTCCACTGTAAACCTTCTCACCCTGGCAAGAAACAACGAGGCCTCTTCCAGACCCAAATTCTCATTCCTGCTACAGCCATCATAAACGCCTGCTGACACCAAAGAAGAACAAGCCTATAATCCTCATAAAATAACATTCTTGAACCCTGGAAACCGGAGCAGGATATGCATGCCAGCTTTTAAACTGTCATTCCCTGAGCTCCTGAGCTTGGACACTGAGGAAGCAGGTGACTCGACTCGGAGGTAAAGGTTAAAGGCTGCTGAAAGTCCTCACTGTTCCTAATGTCTCCCTGTCACTGCCTGAACATAAGGCCTGGCATTCTCACAACTTGTGGTTAAGACTTTGCCTCTTGAAGCCTGTGTTTTCAATGGAAACATGCTGTATGAAATCAGTATTTTAAATCATTCAAGTAGGATGTTGGAATCAGCTCACCAAATCAGTTGTGTTACTCTCTTCCTAACGCCATGTTCACATCACAGCTGCCTGGCAGATTGGGATTACTAGAGAAATCAGGAAATTCTATATATTAGGGTTTTCCCCACTTCAGAAGTAAGAGTTTAAACCTTTATCATACACCAACAGTTAGCACTTATGTATACCCAATATCATTCGATCACAAGAGAGTTTTTTACATTAACAAGGAATGAGATCCAGGTTGTTATTCCGTATGGAAAGCAAAAAAGGAGAATGAAAGACAAGAAGAATTAACTGGGAAGGCATGAGGACCTGGAGGAAATAGAGCATCACTGACAGGTGTCTGAGGAAGCCGGAGAGGACTGGATAGCATGGAGAAAGATGAATGGAATGTCTACTTCAAGATTTTGCCAAAATTTGAGCCGCTTTGTAGGTTTCAGCAACAAGAAGAGGGTGCAATGAGCTTCATATATCTTGGGATATTTGCCAGAGATATCTCAGTTTTAGGCCGTTTGTTGTCCTCTTGTTGTTATGTGCTGTTGAATCAGAACCAACCCATAGCTGACCCTCCAGTGAGTTTTCAAAGGCAGTAAATTGCACAAGAGGAGATTGCTCATCCTTCTCCCACAGAGGTGCTGGTGGATTTGATCCACATGCCTTTGTGATTGCAGCACAGCTTCCTATCACTAGGCCACCAGAGCTGCAGTAATTTGTTGTCCTGATAAGCTCAAACTGGGCCCCAGTTTCTCTAACTGTAAAATGGAGTTAATAGTAACTCATGATGGGATTTGAGGGAAGACTGTATGAGATAATGTTTGTAAAGTACTTTCTCTTGACACTTTTACCAGTATTGATAAATCCAATGGACATTTCATTATCCTTTCCTTAATGTTATTTCTCAATAGACAGATTTTAAAAAAGAATCATCAGGATGTCACTTAATTCTCCTGCCTTCTGAAACTCTATACTTTTTTCACTACCTTTTTGATCCCACCTTTCACTTGCTCATTGTATAACTATGGAAATTCTTCAGGGTTTAAGTTTGAGCTTCTTTTCTTGTTTCTCAACATAGCCTTATTAAGTCATTTTATGTAGACACTCTATGAACAGGGCTCAGGCCTTTCGTTCATAGGGTCGCTGAGTTGTCTACAACTCGACAGCACCTAACCACAACAACAACATCTAGTTCCATGGATTTAAATATTATCTTTATGCAGGTGACCATACACTTCTAGAATTATACTTTTTGCACCCATAAAACTATTGCAATTAAGTCGATTCCTATGCAAAGTGACTCTGTAGGAAAGAGTAGAACTGCCCCACAGGCTACCAGGGCTCTACACCTCCACAGAAGCAGAGCTCTATAGTGTTATCCCATAGAATAGCTTGCTGGAGTCAAACAACAGAAATTTTGATTAACAGATAAGAACTTAACCATTGCACCGCTGGGCTTCTTCCTGTCCACCACAGTGGTTCTTATAAGAGGATGTCTGGATCAGTAGAATTAGCTTAGTTGGTAATTTACTGTTGTTGTTGTTGTTGTTGTTGCTGTTGATTGCCATCAAGTCGAGCACAACTCATAGTGACCCTATGAACAAAAGGCCTGAAGCTTTTCTATAACTATTGACATTGATCAAAGTTCACAGAGTTTCCAGAGGCATGTGGTTTAGGAAGTAGATGCCACTCCTGCCCCATTCAGATATTACTCCAAAACTCTGGGGTGAGACCTGGCAATCATTGGTTTAACAAGTCCTCCTGATGATTCTGATGCTCAGTGAAATCTGAGAATCTCTGTTCTAGATCCATAAGAAGTTTGTATTGAAGGAAATGCAACTAAGGAAGTAGTATGTGAAACTTAGTCTCACCTACTTTGGGCATGTTATCTATCAGTCGCTGAAAAGGACATTATTCTGGAAAAGGTCACAGAAAGAGAGGAAGACTCTCACCGAGCTGAACTGGCACGGTGACTGCAACAGTGGACTCGAGCATGGCAGAGATTGTGAGGATGGCACAGAAGAAAGTCCAGATCTGGTCATGGGGCTGCTGTGAGTCACAGTCCATTCAACGACACCTAACAACAGCTGTTCCAGGCTAACATAGTCAAGGAACGTACTTACATCTTTACATGGGTGCTTGCTTATGGCCACATGTACCACAGTCAACAGAAAAACTCTTCACTCCCTACTCTTCAGATCTGTTCCCCTTCCAAAACCTCCAACTTGCTTTTGTTCCTCACCCATATGCTAAAACTTACAAGTCTTTAAATTCTTCCTTCTCTCAACTTCCTCTAGTCCTTGAGATGTATAAAGATTTATAAGTTAAATTGAAATCTTAGTTTAAAAGAAGGAAAATGCTTGGGTCATGTTCTTCTCCATCCTCAAACACTTTCTATTCTCCATGCTGTATCAAGAAAGTTGTTCTATTTTCCTGTGAGTGGAACTGACTTGCTGCTACCCATTCAGTGTGTTTTCAGAGGCTGTAAATTGCACAGTTAGGAGGATTGCCAGATTTTCTCCTGCAGAGCAACTGGTGGATTCTAACCATGGGCCACCAGACCTTCAAACTCCCTATCACGGTTTCCATGATCTTGCAGGATTTTATTTACTTTTCTATCATGTCACTTAGTTACTCTCTATGTTTTTCTAGACTAACTGGCTTAGATCAACTCCTCTTCACCACAGGGACTATGTTTCTCTTTGTACCACATTTTCCTCCTCATCCAGTTTACTGATTCCTTCTCATCTTGTCAGTCACAGCTTAAATATCTCCTCCTCAATGAGACTTTCTTTTACTATCTATTAAAAAATCTCCTTTGTACTCCATTATTCTTTCTCCTCCCATTTTTATATCTGTCCTAGTAGGCCTGACATTTGTAAGCTTCCTATTCATGTATCCACTTACTTTTTAGTTTTATTGTGTTCTTTGTTGCTCCCCATGTCCACTCCATGTAAATTCATGAAGTAAGGTAATTCATCTTTCTTTAATCACAGCTCTAATGGCCTAGTGGCAAGAAGCTGCACTGCAATACCAAAGACACATGGGTCAAGGTCACTAGCTGCTTTGCAGGAGGATGGGTGATCTCCTCCTGTGTGATGAACTGCTTCTGAAAACCCATCCAAGGGTCAGCTATCCAAGGGTCGATTCTGACTTTATGGTACACAACAACAACGACAGTGTGTAGCACAGGGACTGGCACAGGGTTGGTAGTTGTTCGTGTTGACACTATTATTTAGTTGAAGGATAAAGCAAAGTACCAAAGAAGTAGGAGAAAGACTATCCTAGGCCTTTAGGAGCTTTTAAGAACTGTATTTTACATCATGGGGACTCAAAACTTGATATAGATTTGTGCCCTGTGTTCCTAGTCCTTAATAGTTGGAGGAACCAGTTCTAAGGAGCACCCAATCTAGATGGGATGGTGAGGTGTTGCTGATGATCAAATAAAGGCTTAAATAATCAAGGCTATTAATCAGTCCCAAATCGAAAATATCATGTTTTGCCATTGTTGCTCTTACAGTTTCTCATGGCTAACGTAACAGGTTTGACCTGGAGAGGGTGAAACCTACCTAACTCCTTGGAGGCAAGGATTCTGAAGCTTTGTCTGACCTACCTTGGACATGTTGCAAGGAGGGACCAGTCCTTGGACAGGGATGTCATACTTGGGAGGGTGGACGGACAGCTCAAGAGAAGAAGACCCTCAATGAGATGGATTGATTCAGTGACTAGGGTAATGGGGATAGGTGTGTCAGAGACTGATAATTGGCACAGGATAGAGCAGGGTTTAGGGCTGTTGTATATAAGGTCGCTATGAGTCGCAGGCAACTCGACAGCACATAAAAACAACAACAATGTATAGTTTTACAAGTATCTTTAATTCAGCCACTGTTCTAAACATTCCTTTGATTATTTTTTGCCTCTCTAGAGAGCTCTGTGGGCCTGGTGGATAGAAAGTGATGCTATCAAGTCAAAGGTAGGTGATTTTGATATGTGGCCCTCCAGACTAGTTTTAATTCTTTTTGGTCAAACATTCTTCTAAGTGCTATAGCACTGGTCTGTCCATTTGCTATACAGAGGTACCTCGTGGTTGCTGTGATGCTGAACACTGTGCCGCTGATGCATCAAATGCAATAATGGTTACCCATAGTGGGCAGTGTTTGGTGGAACGCCCTTATTAAAACAAGCTTGGAAGCAGGAGTGGCATCCACTTCCAAAATTAGCTTGCCTCTGGAGCAGCTATGAACTTGGAGAAACGATGAAAGTTATACAATTGTTTAGGTCTTTCATTCATAGGACCGCTATGAGTCTTCTATGACTTGAAGGCACCTAACAACAACAACAACAGATGGCCTAGTGGCAAGAAGCTGCACTGCAGTCCCAAAGGCACACAGTTAGAGGCCACCAGCTGATCTTGGGCAGAAGAATGGACAATCTCCTCCTGTGCATTTAACTGCTTCTGAAAACCCTCCAAAGAGCCAACTATGGGTCAGTTATAACTCTATGGTATACAACAACAGATATAGTTACATTAGCAAGACTTGGTTATTTTTATTTGAGAGCCAGAAATGTAAAAAATACGCAAATGTCCTTTAAATATCTGTAAGATTTGGGGTCCAACTGGAGTAAAAAAAATATGCAAAGGATAAAGAAGGCCATCAAGGAGTGAAGAGCTTAGTTGAACCGACTTATCAGCAACTTCCTCAGTAAGAATGTGTAGATTTACATCACAGAGAAGAATTGGCTAACTTGAAACTTGAACTAAGAAAAAAAGGAATTTCCTTTGAAGGGTTTATACTTGGCATCTTTGCTGCCATTGTTGTTGTTGTTTTTATGTGCCGTCCAGTTACTTGCGACTCATAGCGACCCTATGTACAATAGCCCTAAACTCTGCCCTGTCCTGTGCCAATAGCACTGTCTCTGACACTCCCATCCCAATTACCCCAGTCACTGAAT
>NW_006399890.1:5333533-5338637 GCF_000299155.1 Elephantulus edwardii | reverse complement strand
GATCCACCTCATAGAGGGTCTTCCCCTCCCACACTGTCCCTCCACCCTCCCAAGCATGATGTCCTTCTCCAAGGACAGGTCCCTTTTTACAACATGTCCAAAGTATGTTAGACAGAGCCTCAGAATCCTTGCCTCCAAGGACCTGCCCGGTTTAACCCTTTCCAGGATGAATCTGTTTGTTTTCCTAGCAGTCCGTGGTACCTTCAATACTCTCCTCTAGCACCACAGCTCAAAGGCATCAATTCTCCTTCTATCCTCCTTAGTCATTGTCCAACTCTCTGATGCATAACAAATGATTGCAAAGACCATTGCCTATATCAGATGCACCTTAGTCTCCAGAGAGACACCATTGCTCTTCAGTACTTTGGAGAGTTCCCTAAAAGCAGACTTTCCCATCACAATATGTCTTTTAATTTCCTGGCTACTGGTGCCAAGAGTGTTGGCTGTGGAGCCAAGCAAACTAAAACTGTGAACAATCTCCATCTCTTCACCATCCATCCTGATGCTGCCAATTGGTCCAATGGTGAGAATCTTTGTCTTCTTGGCATTGAGCCTCAATCCGTAGTAACTATTAAAGATTTTAACGGTGTCCATCAGTGGTGAGGGGAGATTCATGCTGGACATTTACATTTCAGATATCTTAACCTCTGCTTACTTGAGATGATAAATCTTAGCTTGCTGGCAGTAGCATTATTGTTCTTTTAACAAGTATACAATTTAACATATTTCTAAAAAAGTCAAATCTAGAATATCAATACTTTTGTGTCTCCCTCAGAGTAATTTGGATTATAAAATGATAGATTAATCTTGTGCTTTCAATTTGAAAACTATATATGGTTGAATAACTGACTATGGCTTTATTTTCAAATGTGTATGAGAATTTGGCCAAGTATGTAAACTGAATTGGAATTTTAAATAATATAAGTTATTTTGTATATAAAAGCTTTATTTATTAAATTTATAAGAGTTGTTTAAGTGCTTAGAAAGATTTCACTTATTAAGATAGGCATTCTAAAAGCTTTAAAGAAAAGGAAATTTACTCAATATATTTATAATTACATTTTATTACTTTTAAGAAAATTTAACTTACTTCTAAGTAGGACTATTTTTTGAAGATTTTACTCTATCAAATTTTAACTACTAATGTATTAATTTCAAAACACAAAGATTATTATTCTTATTTTACTATACTTATAAAAAGGGAAACCTATACTTTCATAAGTTTATATTAAATTTATAAAAATGTTGTAAACCAAATTAAAGCCTTAGGAAACAAAATTTTAAATCTTGCTTCCTTAATAAACTGAATTTTCATTTTTAAAAAACATTAACTGGTTTTTCTGTGCATAAATGTTGCTTGTGGTAGTTACTGAATTAAAGTAGTACTCAGATTTTCTATACTGATGATGATTTGAAATGTTTAATAATTTAAAATGTCAGTTTTGTCACTTTTTCACTGTATTTATATGTTTTGAGGAGGTCAAGGTGTTAAATATGCAGCTTCTAGTGGACTCTTGGCTGTTCAAGTCCACCAGCCCTTCCTCAGGAGGAAATGTGGCTATCTCCTGCTGTAAGGAAACCCTATGGGGCAGTTCTACTCTGTCTTATATGGTTGCTAAGAGACAAAAATTGACTCTACAGCATCCAAAAATTATTTTAATAATTTTTTCTTGTTCTGTACATTAAATCAGATCATAATTGTGGTCAAGGACATCCATGCTTTGCTCCTGATTGTTATGATATTTCACCTTTAAATTAAATGCTTGCTCATCTTGACTATAATTTTCACCTCATCAAGAATATTGCCTTCTATTCCCAGCTTTCTCCATTGAGTTGGAACTGACTCGTGGTTTTTCCTGTGTGAGAGAGATTGTCCATCTTTTCCTGTAAAGGATCTGATGGATTTGAGCTGCCAGAAAGATGCAGCCTTTGAATTAGTAGTGCAACTTCTTATGACCATGCCAGCAGAGATCCCTGGGGGAAAAAAATTCTAAGTGGGTTTTATAAACTTTGTTAAACATGGTTTTCAATTCTGTTGTAAATACCGTAAGTTTTCCCACATAGAAAACTATATTAGTACATTTCCTACTATTGAAAAACCTAAATGAAAACCTAATTGGCCATGATATTTTAATATACTACTGAATTTTAGTAGGAAAATCTGTAGTTAGGAATCTCTCCAAATTATTAATGATGTCACCTTGAGGACTAAGGTGCATATGATTCAGATCATAGTCTTTCTAATGAATGGGAAAGTGAATAGGATGACAGAAAAATAATTGATGCCTTTGAGCTATGGAGTTGGAGAAGAGCGTTGAACATCCCACGGACAGCCAAAAGAACAAACATCTATGTCTTGGAGATGGTGCAGCCAGAGTGCTCTTTGGAGACAAGAATGATGAAGCTTTGCCTAACATTCTTTGGACATATTGACGGTCTATTCCATGGAGAATGACATGATGCTGAGAATGGTGGAGGGTCGGTGAAGGAGAGGAAGATCAGTCTGTAATTTAATTCTATGTCATCTTTGTTTGCTGTTGATATCAAGATTTGGTAGCCTCAAGCTCAACACCAAGAAGACAAAGATTTTTACCACCTGGCCCATTGGCAGCATCATGATAGATGGGGAAGAGATTGAGGTCATTAACCATTTTAGCTTCAGTTCCACAATCAACACTCTTGCCACTGGCAATTAGGAAATCAAAAGACAAATTGCTTTGGGGAAGTCTGCTATCAAAGACATCACCAGAGTGCTGAAGACAAAGGATGTCAGTCTAGAGACAAAGGAGTGCCTGATCCAGGCCATAGTCATTGCAATTACATGTTATGCAGGAGAGAGCTGGACAATGCCTAAGGATGACAGGAGAATTGATGCTTTTGAGGTGTGGTACTGGAGAGGAATATCGAACATACCATGGATCTCCAGGAGAACAAATAGATCTGTCTTGGAGAAGGTGAAACTAAATTTCTCCTTGGAAGCTAGGATTTTGAAGCTTTGTTTCACATAATTTGCTCATGTGGCCAGGAGAGACTAGTCCTTGAAGAAGGGCATCATGCTTGGAAGGATAGAGCGACAGCACAGGGAAGGAAGACTCCGGGTGAGATCAATTGACTTGATACTGGAACGACGGCATTAGGTGTGACAGAGTCAGTGAGACTGGTTCAAAATTGGGCAGAGTTCAGAGATGTACATAGGGTCATTATGAGTTGCAGGAGTCTCAACAGCACATAACAACAACAGGAACAACATAAAGACAATCCACTGCTGACCAGGGGATTCTGACTCACAAAACCCTTCCATCTGTTTTCCAAGGCTATAAATACTGAAAGAAGCAGACTGACTCATCTTCCTCCCTCAGAGAAGCCAATGGACTAAAACAACCAGATTTTTGGTTAGTTGCTCAGCACATAATACATTATGATACCAGGACCCTTAACATATAATCTAGAAGATATATAATACTTAAGCAGTGAGTAGAATTTTGTCTTCTTTTAGGGATCTAGATCTTTAACTACCTTGTCGATTTCATTCTCTTATTAGCCTATTTCTGATACTCCACCTCTTCAGTCAATTTTATTGTTTTGTTGTTGTTGTTATTGTTATTATGTGCTGTTGAGTTGCCTGCCACTCATAGCAACCCTATGTACAACTCTGAATGCTGCTCTGTCCTGAGCCAGTCTCACTAATTCTGATACACCCAACCCCCTTGCCCCAGTTACTGTACCCATCTCATCAGGGTCTTCCTCTCCTGTACTGTCCCTCCACCCTTCCGAGCATAATATTCTTCTCCAAGAACAAGTCCCTCCTGGCCACATGCCCAAAGTATGTGAGATGGAGCTTCAAAATCCTAGCCTCTAAGGATAAACTTGGTTTCACTATCTTCAAGACAGACCTATTTGTTTTCTTGGCTGTCCATGGTATGTTCAAGACTCTTCTCCACACCACAATTCGAAGGCATCAATTCTTCTGTCATCCTTAGTCATTCTCCAACTCTCTGATGCATTCCAAG
This sequence comes from Elephantulus edwardii, assembly GCF_000299155.1. Taxonomy (NCBI): domain Eukaryota; kingdom Metazoa; phylum Chordata; class Mammalia; order Macroscelidea; family Macroscelididae; genus Elephantulus; species Elephantulus edwardii. The sequence goes on along the minus strand of NW_006399890.1, from coordinate 5,334,627 downwards.
TAATTGCAAAGACCATGGCCTAGATTAGACTTACCTTTGTCACTAGACTGACGTCGTTGCTTTTCAGTACTCTGGAGAGGTCCCTGACAGCAGATTTTCCCCAATGCAATTCCTCATTTGATTTCCTGACTGCTGGTGTTTGTTAACAGTGTTTTTTTTTATAGTTCCACCTCCTCCAGAAAAACTTTAGAATTTATACCTATCTAGAAAATCACTAATTTTATCAAGATTTTTCAGTTTCCTGCCATACTGGCATTTGTATGTGTTAATCTCCAATCAAAGTCACTTTCTTCTTCCTGGCATTTATTTTTCCTTACACATTCCAAACCCTTATTCGAGTTTCTCCTTTGCTTTTATTGTTAAAGTATTTTTGTAACTTAAAGAAAAATATGAAATTCTGCTTTCATTTTTATTATGTCTTTCTTAACTTTATTTCTACTTTGATTACTAGTTTCTGGACATTATTACTATAGTTCTTAATTCCTCTTAATGAACTCTGTTGTGCAAACTCATGTAAGCCTGTCCATTCCAATGAGGCCTCATTCTTGTCCTTGTGATAAAAAGTCTAATATCACCATTCTGCCACCAGGTGGCTGGCTGATGATACTGAGATATGGTAACAAAACAAGAGCTCAGTAATATCTGTTGTAGGCAATGTGGGCATGTAGAGACAGCAGAGACCAGATGCCATAGATAACTTCCATCCCGACTACAACACTTTAATGACCTTTCTGAGCAAAGACTAAAGTGGCCAAGGAAAGAAGCTGACTGATAATCCACAAAATGGGTCTTCCCTGTGAAGATTTTGTCCATGTGATTATTATGAAACTCTTCAATTTTGACAGTCCTGGGTGCACATTTGTGAAACACAAATATTATTACATTCTGGGCAATAAGATTGATTAACCACAATAATGGTTATCTTATACAGTATTTGTCCTTACAGCAATGAGTTAGTTCACTTAGCATAATGCTATCCAGTTCCTCTCAGATTGGATAGTGATTTACAAAATCATTGCTCTTGTGTGCTGCATAGTATTTCATGGTGTAAATAAACCCAACTTATCAATCCGTTCAATTGTGGTTGGACGTTT
>NW_006399890.1:5308591-5321596 GCF_000299155.1 Elephantulus edwardii | reverse complement strand
CCTTCACATCTATCTCCCTTTCACCAGCCCTCCATCTAATAACTTATATATGAAGCTTCCATGGCTTCTGTGATTTCAAACACATCAGCTGATGGTAGTTCCTTATGTTGGGATCAGTGTCTCTGAAGTTTAGTCGTAATGTTTCCCGATCAAAGGTGATGCATCCTGTAGAACTGGTGTGCAGATAGTCTTTTCTTTTTTTAAAAAAAAAAAATTTCTGTGTCATAAAGTTTCATCAGACTTTCTGGATTCAGGAAAGTCTTTGATACTGTGTCACTTTTGGGGGGGTGACATCTTGCTTTTGGGGTTTGTGTATGGTATGAGATAGCTTGCTTCCTATGTGACATTGCTGTGGTAGACTTTTTTCATGTCTAAGGTGATAGTTACCACTCCAGATGAGGGTAGGGAAGCTACCCTGCCTGGGTTTCTTTCGGTTTGATAGAGAAAAGTCCAGTGGAATCGGCCTCCTCTGTCAGACAACTGCCGCAGCTAGGGTAGCCCAAGGCAGTTGATGGACTGGATGTGAGGAAATGCAACGTGGAGCATAGAGACCTGACTGGAAAACCAGGAAGCCTTGGTTTTCCCTTCAAGAATGAGCTCCAGCTGTCTCACTCCCTTCTGATTGGGCTTAAGAGTTTCTCCGTAATCCAGCCAAACAGCAGTGACCCCCAACAAAGTACATCACTCAGGTTTCAGTGTTATTCCCAGTGCAAGTCAGGAGAGGTGTTCCAGACGTGCCAGAAATGATGGGGCTGGGGTTCTGGGCTCACACTCACTTAGATTCCAGCTTTCCTGCTCACCCCCGGTATGTTATTCCCTAGTGCATTCATCACCCAATCCCCCGAGCATGCAAGGCATCAGTGAGCATGCAAGGCATCAGCAAGTAGCTCTGCAGAACGTGCCTGATATCAGCAAGCAGCTCCCTGGCATGTGCAAACAGTTGCTTTTGACTTTTCTCACTCAAATTCCAGCTGTCCATTTTGCTGCTGTGTCTCATTGCCATGGTGTTCTGTTAGGGCTGCCAGTCTGTCTACGATGCACCTTGAAATATTCTTTTAAACTATCAATCCAGCACTGTTCTTTCTCAATTTTCCATTTCTGGAAAAGTAAATAATATGATTATCTGATTCAAAATGGCCCATGTGAGTCTCTCTCAGCTCACAAATGTCAAATATGTCAATGTTCATGCGTTCTATTTCATTTTTTAAAGATGTTCAATTTTCTTATATTCATAACTTATACATTCCAGTTTCCAATTATTAATAGATGTTTGCAGATGTTCTTCCTCATTTTTAGTGTTTTCCAATCTGAAGGTCCTACCACCAGTTCTATAATTGCCAAACTGTGTAACTGTGCTCTGTTGTTCATAAGATTTTTGAAGGTTTGTTTCAGAAATGGAGCTCTGGTGGCCTAATGGCAAGAAGCTCAGAAATAGATGGTCAATTATTCTTCCTTATATGTCTTAATCTGGAAGCTCAGTTTCTGTACAGCATCTAACAGTTTCCAAATATTAGTGGATGGTGGATGTTTGCAGTTGGAAGCTGGGACCACGAAAGTAGTTCTTTAGAGGCAAATTTATCACATACTTTGTGTATGTTCTTAGGGGAGGCTATTCCTTGGAAAGGGATATCATATTTGGAAAGGTGGAGGGTCAGTGAAAGAGAAAAAGACTCTGAACAAGGTGGATTTACACAGTGATGGTAGTCATGGCCTCAAGCATGTCAGAGATGATAAGGATGACACAGGATATGGCAGCATTAAGAGCTTTTGTTCATAATATTGCTATGAGTCAACTATGCAACTCAATAGTACCTAACAACAACAAAATAGTACTACCCAGAAAGAAGAGCCACGAGCGGAGTACATTCTTTAGACCCAAGACAGCTGTGTGGTAAACCTCCTAGATCAGGAAAATGTTGACAATAAGGCATTTGCAGATCCCTAAGGAATTCCAGTTCTACAAATGCTGAAAGGAGATCTTTCTCCAGAACTGACAGAGAGAGCTTTTTCCTAGACCTGGCACATTGAATTCTCACTTCTCATCTCTTAATCTGTGAGTGAATAAATTTCTCTTTGTTAAAGATGTCTCTTTGATGTCTGTGATATAGTAACACTAGATAACCAGCATCAAGGAAACATGGGGAGAGGAGAGGTAAATGTAAAGCTGCATGAAATCTCAAAGAAAAAGAAAAAATAGAAACTAAGAAGAGATAAAGAATGTTCTCAGAGTCGATAGAGAATGTCTTCCCTTAAAGCCAGTACTTTTAGTTCAAAGCCTCCTAAACTAAATGAAATTATGTTACTGTACAATAAACTACCAATTTGTGATGTTTCTATTGTAGTACTAAGAAGCCAAGAGGGAGCTCTGTGGCCTAGTGGTAAGGAGTTGGATGCCAACCCAAAAGCAGGCAGTTCAATTCCACCGGCAACTCAGCAGGAGTAAGATGGGCATCTCTTTCCATGCTATTTACAGCCTCTGAAAATGAGCTGGAGGGGCAGGTAAGTTTCAGTTCCAACTTGGCAGCACCTACCAACAACAAGAAGCAGCTAAGACAGAGGTCTTACTTCTAGTATTTCAAGACTTCCTTTTCTAGCTTTATTTCACAAAGTAGGACAACTACTCCTTTAAAAAGAAATTTCAATATTTTGAGGTTCTTGGTGGTAAGAAGGTGTGCTATCAACTCTAAGGCATGTGATTCTAATGCACCAGCTGCTCCATGGGAGAAAGATGGGCAATCTTTTCCCATATAATTTAACTCTCTGAAAACTTGTTAAAGGGTCAGCTATGAGTTGGTTCCCACTTCATGGTATACAACAGCAACAGCAATGTAGACAAGGAGTCCTTGTAGTTCAGTGCTTAAGCATTTGGCTATTAACCAAAAGGTCAAGGATTCACACCTATCAGTTGCTTCATGGAAGGACTTCAGCCTCATAAAATCTATTTGTTGTTCTTAGGTGTCATTGAATTGGTTTCAGTTCATAATGCCCTTATTTATAACAGAATGAGATGTTGCGTGGTGTCTTTGAGATTGTACTACTCTTAGGATATCTATGCGTTAGACTGATGTTTTGTTTTGTTTTAAAAAATTTGAACTGTTATGCCTTTTCAGTGAATTCACATTTTCCTCTTTGTTAAGTACCACTTTATCTCTGTTAATGATTCTTCACTTAAATTACATTGTATATGACTTTAAATTAGCCTCAACAACTTTTCATAAAGGAGGTGAAAGCCAATTATTAAAGGGTGAAAAATTTCATCACCAAATTGCATATTAACTATAGGCTTTTATCACACTAAGAGAGTTTCCTTCTATTCATAGTCTGCTAAGTGTTAATTTTATCAAATGCTGGTGTAGCCCCTTTTGAGACGATCATGTGGATTCTCCCCACATTTGGTTAATGCGGTGAGTTACCAGGTGTGATTTCAGAATGCTAAACCAACTTTACACTCCAGATATGTCCCACTTGGTCATGATGTGTTACTTTTTTTTCTTACATTTCTTGATTCAGTTTGTTACTATTTTGTAAATTTTATTTTGCATTTACTTTCACAAGAAATATTGATTTATAATTGTCTTTTTTATATGATATCATTGTTAAATTGTACCACCAGAGTTATGCTAGCTTCACAACACAAGCTGGGAATAACTGTATACTCTAATGTTTTTTAAAAATGTTGAGTTCAACTTAATGTCATCATAATTTAAATTCAATAACATTTTATTTCTTTCACAGATACATACAGCTATCCAGATTTTCTATACTTATATTGGTCACCTCTGCTAGTTTGCATTTTTTCATGGGGAAAAAAGGTGTGTTTCTCTTGAAAGAATACAATTGACCTAGATTGAGTCAGGTGCCTACTCTTGGCCCATTCAAACTTGGACAAAAAAGGCAGGTTCATGCAATAAGCATATAATAACAGCTAAATCTCATTGGATGCAAGCAATAACTTTACATGGCCTTCTAGACTCTCCTTCAACAGGGCCTTAAGATATGGATTAGAAAAAGAGGTTAATTGTGAATTGAAAAGATATCCCAAAAGATGCCTATGACTCACGTCTGTTCCCTAGAGTATAAGAAAATTATATGCAGAAAGATGAACATGCATATAAAAACTTATTTAAATGTCAGGACTAATTTTAAAATGCCACAAAAGACGAGTGTAGGCCTTGAAGTCAAGACAACCTGAACTCTCATTCTTCAGAGATTTTACTAGCTGTGTGCTTGGGGCAAGTTACTTTTCTCTGCTCAATTTGCCTGTCTTTCTGTGAATTACAATTATATTCCTCATTGTGAAGGGTAGTTGTCAGGCTTGAATAACATTGTATACATGGAGTGATTAAGAGCTACTACCTTTTAAGAACTTAAACAACAATTATTTATGAGCTCCTTCTCGAGCACAGGGAAATGTCCATATGGAATGTACAGCAGGAGGAAGAAAAAGGTGGAGAAGCAAAGAGTCTGCTCACTCTGAGGGGCAGGGGGAAGAGTCACTACAATTTATGTAAAACCATTATATAACAACAGGAGACAGTTACCTAGCCTGTATATTGTGATGGGGAATTTTCTCAGTGCTTGCCATGTGTTAGCTGAGTACTTTATTGTCCCCAGTCAGAGGCACAGAGAGCTGGAGTAACATGTGCTACATCACACAGCTACAAATTTGCAGAAGTAGGGCTTGAGCTAGACATGCTGGCTCCAGAGTTCATGTCTTAAACAATTCTTTATATTGCCTTTGGGCCAATTGTATAATATCATGCCCTGCCACACGTGTTTCTGAATCTGAGAGCTGTGTATGGATATACCACCACAGAGAAAAGACAGTATGGCTTCACATTTTCGATCTTGCTTGAACCTCCCTTGTTTATTCCACATGTCCCCTTTAATGAGGTTGCCTCATCAGAATTAATGGATTGTTATTCTTCCTGATCGGTGGTGTAAACGGCAAACACTGAGATAGTTTGTCTACCACACTTAGTTTAAGATCTGGAAGGCTTACTTGCAAAAGCTCTTAGAAGCACTCATGAATAAACAAGAGTGAAAAGATAAACCAAGGAAGGACACTTTTGTTTGCACTTTTTTCAAATCTATCCAAACAGCCAGACTCATAAGCTTTCCTTGAAACTACAGGCAAATACATCCTCCTTAGGCAGAGAACAGTTTGTTCAAGAGAGCACAGTCAGTGTGTGGTTGTAACTGATGAAATGGATAAGTATCTTCATATTTGTGCCAGGTTTTACTTTAAAAGAGAAAATCCTAGAGAGCAATACATTGACAAATGCTGGTGAAAGCTGATGACTTGGGAGTCAACCTACATGGAACAGATGTTATTGGTAACATCTAAGTAGACATCCCACATTAGCAGCTGTTATTGGTTAGCCAGACCAACTCCCATTCTCAAACTTACCTCCTTTGTTGTCCTCTATTATAGAGGCTGAAAAGCTAAATATGTACTTTGCTGCTCTTTTTTAGCCAGGATTGGCCCAGTTTGGACTTCAATTAGGCATAAGTGGAAGTTTTCAGGGATTTCTGGCAAAAGTTGTGCTTCCCCAATACACAGGATAGAGGCTGCTGGCACCGCCTCCTCTGCCACCCCCTTCTTCCTGCCTTGGAAGTAGATGAATATGAATGCAGGAGGGTTCAGCTATGGGTCATTTCCAATTCTACAGAAAACTACAACAATAAACAATATTATAGCCAGGGTGACCTAGTGGTAGCCACTATGGTAAGGGGCTGTGCTGCCAACCCAAGGGCATACAGTTGGAATTTGCCAGCAGCTTTATGGGAGAAAGACGAGCAAATCTCCTTTTGGGTAATTTTTTTCATGTGAAGCTAAAAATCTACTGAAAGATAGGCTATGAGTTGGTTCTGACTCAAAGGTACACAACAACAACGTTATTAGTCCATAGTTGGAGGGAGATGTTTCATTTGTAGATCTTTTGCTTTAAATCTCACTCTTCTTTACCTCTTAAAAAGCCAGAATTCCTTCCAAATGAATGCTAAAACTCACTCACAGTCTCTCTTTTCATGAACAGCAAAGGATAAAATTTATTTCCTGTGGACACTCTCTTCTCTTTCTCCACATGTATGTTCCCTTGCAAGGTCCTACTTCTTCTTCCTACTCTCCTGCAAGGATTTTTTTTTACTCATGGAACCCCATTTCTCTGGATAGGTTAGGGTTTTGACACAACATGGCAGCTCAGGATCCCAAGAGTGAGGGATCTCAAGAGTAATAGGTGAAAGCTTCGTGGTGTCTCATGACTTAGCAACAGAAGTCAAAGGAGTCTTAGCAGAAGCAGTTGCAAGTCCATCCATATTCCAAAAAGAAGCCACAGTCTCCACCTCTCAGTGGGAGGAGAGTTAAAGAATCTGTAAGCATTATTTTTATTCCTTCATGTTTTAACAAAAAAGGAATTTATCTTGTCACAGTGTAGGAAGCTGTTGTTATGTACCTTCAAGTCAATCTGATTCATTGCTGATCCTCTGGTGGCTTTCCAGAGGCAGTTAATTGCACAAGAGGAGACTGACTGCCCAGCAATTTCCCATGGAACAGCTGGTGGATTCGAACTATGTGCTTTTGAGTTGAGAGCACAACTCCTTACCACTAAGTCACCCAGGCTAGAAAGTCTGAATTCAGCTAAGGGAAAGCTTTTTCTTTTGGGTCTGGAAGGAAGGACCTTTTCTCTTTGAGTTTCTGCTCTGCTCCATGTGCCTTACCATGTCCATCCCTCAACTCTGTTTTTCTCTCTCTTCCCAAAAGAAAATGACTCAAAATACAACCAACACAAACCTTGTCTCATTATTGTAGTGCCTTACCATGTCCATCTCTCATCTGTTTTTCTCTCTCTTCCCCAAAGAAAATGACTCAAAATACAATCAACACAAATCTTGTCTCATAAGTGTAGCAAAGACAATTTATTAAAAAATGGGATTATAATCGCAGATATGGAGGTAAGAATTTACAGTACATATTTAGGGATCTCCAGTGGCCTAGTGGTAAGAAGCTGTACTGCAGTCTTGTAGGCACATGGTTCAAATTCTCCAGCTGCTCATCTGGAGAAGGATGGACAATCTCTTCCTGTGCAATTAACTGCCTCTGAAACCAGCCAGAACCATCTTTGGGTCAGTTCTGACTTCATGGTACACAACAACAACAATAATGCAACAACATTATTTTGGATGATACAATTCAAATGGTAACATTCCACCTTTGGGGCCGCCAAAATCCATTTTCTTGTATGTGACATGCAAAAATACATTTAACTTATTATAAAATTTCAAATGTCTTAAATCAACTCCAACCCCAAAGTTTCATCTTCTGAATCATCTAAATCAAACTTGGTTGGAAATTGTAAATGTGTTTATTTCTTGAGCAAAATCCCTCATCTATGAACCTATGAGATCTGAAATACAAATTATCTGTTTCCAAAGCACAATGTGGAACAGGAACAAAGCAGACTTTTCCAACACAAATGGGAAAAATTGAAGGGAAAGCAAGGCTAACAGACCCCAACGAAGCCCAAAGCCTAGCAAAACAATTTACACTAGCTCTCAAGGTCTCAGAGTAAACCTCTGTTCTCTCAGACCATCTGGGCAACAGCCCTGCCCTCCAGACTCCAGGTGTTAGTCACACTGTCTGGATTTTGGATCGAGATTCCTCACCCTGGTGGACATTATCTAAAACCTTCACCTTATCACCACTACTCACATATCAACAATATTTAATAAGCATTTATTAAGGACAGGGCACTGGGCTGTAAACAGTGATACTGTAAAAACGAGTGGCATGATTTCTGGTGCCTATTGGGAACTTGCAGTCCAGTGAAGCAAATATTAATAAAATAGATCAGCTTCCTTAAATATTCTAAGTGCATTGATAGAGATGGGCAGAGAGGTTAACTGAAGAAAAATGGCTCCTGTTAAAGACTATAACTGAATACAGGATAGGTATAAAAAAGTGTAGGAGCCCAGTTCACATTGAGCAAAAGGAGACACAGTCATTAAAAAAAAAAATAATCAAGAAACTTGGGACTAGAAGAGATAGGACCTTCTGGAGGAACACAGATATGTGGAAAAGAAGAATAGACATCATAGACCAGTGTATAACAGACACTCAATGCTTTCTCCCCACTTCATTTAACAAATTTAACAAAAGAACCAATCACTGAGTAGAAATTTACAGAGAAGGCTTTTGGAGAATGTGGTCTTAAATGTCTCTGATTTAGCCAGATGGACAATAGAAAGGACATTCCAGAAAGAATCAGCAGCATGAAATGCTGTGTCTCTAGTAGATAAAAGTGTCCTGGGAATAACAGGAACCATTTAAGAACTAAAGAACCATGGAGTGTGAAACAGACAAGTTGGCAGGGTTCAGATCATTGTGGTCCTTGGTGAAGAAAGAATGGTGAGTGGCTTTTTAAAGGAAATTGGCACTGCTTTGCACTCCAGAAAAATCACTTTGAGGACAATTTGGGAGCTGGATTCAAAGCAGTGAGGCTCATTATGAAATTCCTAGAGAAATAAGAGACCAGGAGTACATTTTCAACATTTCCAAGTAATGTATAGTGTTAATTTTAAGTAAACCACATGCTGGGTTGTATACCAGCCAGACACTGGAAGGAAAAGCCCCCATCTTCTCATAGAAAAAGTGACACTGGCAAAAACCGTTAAGGGACCTGGCTATGAATGAGGACAGAATGGAGACATGTTTTGGCCGCTCGCCTGGTGGGTACTCTGAGGGGAGTAGGCACAGCACTTTCCTAGCTGCTCATTCTTTACTGTTTTGAAAAGGACTCTGAAGCCCAAAGGTAAGAGCTTGAACCAACATTACACTGTGACTAGCCAGGAATAGTCTCAAGTTCCTAAACTCAATTCCCAATTCCATATCTTAAATACTAGATGGCAAAGCCTAGTGCACAAAAATAGATCAGTTAAAGTCTAAAATAAAATGATCACTGAATCTCAAAAACAAAACAAGCACAGTATTTCAGGAAAATGTCATGAAACTGAATGAAACTGTAATTTGGGAAGTTGTAAAAATATGGCTGCACATTTCTGCCAGTGGCCACCAGCCACGTGATCCCGAGGAGCTGGGCTCCTCCCTGCTCTGGGCCTTGTCTGGTTTGTGCATGGGCTAGGGGTGAAACTGGAGTGGTAGGTCAGATATCCAAGTTGGTCCATTTAACAGCTGATCTGCTGGGACCAATGCCTAAGAAGTTAATTTCTAGCTTTGAGATGGTTTCTGGTAATTGTAGGTAATTTAAAATATAATTGCAATTTAGTTGGGGGGGGGGAAACCACCCCTGTTTGCAGTGTTTATGCTCATCACTCTAATTTAAGGTCTAGAATGCTGGATGGACTGCACTTCAATACACGCCCATTTTGCATCTTCCTGATTTTACCACTAGTGATTATAAAAACAGCCTGAGCAAACCTCAGGCTGCACTGCGAGACAGATGCTGTAAAGCTCAGCTATAATGTTGCAGATTGCTTGAAGGTTAACTGTTGAGCATGTTAATGATTATCAGATAGATGGAGAAAACCACAAGGCTCCAAAATGCAGAAGCCTCTCAAAAAAAATACATTCATGTTTATAATAAGGCTGCTTTATTTCTCTCAAAGCAGGATGAGTATGGCTGGGCTCAGGACGGTCTGTGTGCAGGCATGATGGTGGAATGATGGCACACAGCTCCAGTGAGCCAGCCAGCAGAGCTTCCCCACAGGTGGTGGGCAGTGAACTGCAGCCCAAGCAGCAGCAGCCTTACAGGGTTCATGGAGCAGATGTCTTGGCAAAGTGGCACAAAGTATTCTAAAATGGAAAAGTTTCTTTTATACGAAGTACTGTTAAAATAGATTGTGTGTGGATTTGCAGAGACATCTTTAAGCATCTAAAATGTGAAAAGAATAGTTAAATGGCATGGATTTGGGCATTCTTTTGATTTCAAGTCATCATGATGAGTCACGTTGGTCATCCCTACCTACCTAACACATATGCCTCTCAAGAATAGGGGATGGAGGGACAATTGCGTAAATGAGAACACAATCTGATAATCAGGAATACAGTCTTTCATTGACCAGTTTGCAGAGGTTTCTAGAATAAAGTAAAGGGATGAAGCAGTGGTCCATTGCCATAACAATCACACTATGGTAAATATGTGATTGAAAATTATGGTCTGGGCCTGAGACTGAGGGTCAGGAGTCAGAATCTGCAGTACCTTAATAGGACATCCCAAACGAACATCTATCACCAAATTCATATAGTGGAGGCTAACTGCTGAGAAAGTCCTTAAATGGAACGTAGACATTTAATAACTGTGAAAGCAGCATTGTTGTTACTGTGAGGTGTCATTGAGTTGTTTCTGACTCAGCAGCTCGGTGTACAACAAAACACTGCACCAAACTCCCAAGACTGGGTGTGCTCGAGCCCATCATTGCAAGCACTAGTCAACCCATTTAACTGAGGGTCTTGCACTTTTTCATTGACCTTTTACTTTACCAGACAAGATCTTCTTCTCTAGAGACAGTTTCTTCTATCAGTATGTCCAAAGTACATAAGACAAGGAGGTCTTACGATCTTCGTTTCTAAGGAGTAGTCTGGCTGTATATCTTCCAAGACAGATTTCTTTTTTCTTCTGGCAATTCATGTGTAGTCAATATTTTTCACCAACCCTATAATTCAAATGGATCGATTCTTCTTTTGCTTCCTTTATTCGTTGTCCGGCTTTTACAGGCATATTTTGTTGTTGTTGTTGAGTACCATTGAGTGGGAACCAACCTATAGTTGATCCCTCAAGTGGGTTTTCAGAGGCAGTAAATCGTATGGGAGAAAATTGCCCATCCTTCTCCCACAGAGCAGCTGGTGGATTTAAACTGAGTGCCTTTGGGATTGCAACACAGCTTCTTACCACTGGGCCACCCATGACTTGGGCCAAGAATCATAGTTCTCAAAATATGTTTGGTTTTTAACATTTTAAAGAGATATATTTCAGCAGATTTGTCCAGTGCAGCACATTGATTTCTTGACTGTAGCTTCAATATGGATCACATTTCAGCATTGTAGATCCAAGTCAAAGAAAATTCTTGACAACATCAATCTTTTTTCTGTTTACCATGATATTGCTTATTGGTCCAGTTGTGACTATTTTTTTTGTAAGGGAAAAGCAAGTTAATTTTCATTCATTGAAAAAAGTTCCAGTAAGAAAATAAGGAGAGGGCAGATGCTACTACCTGTATCTTTTTTAAAAGTGTCTTTTTTTAAAAAAAATATTCATTTTCATTAAGAACTGACTCAAAGCTGACCCTCCGAGGGCGTTTTGGAAGCAGTAAATTGCACAGGGGGATATTTCCCATCTCTCTTTCTCGGAGCGTCTGGTAGATTTAAACTGTCTGCCTTTGGATTGGCAGCACAACTCCCTTAAAAAGTAAAAATTAAAGTTATATCCAATTTCAGACTTTGTCTAGTTCCCATTTCTCCAGGCAGTTAATCATCAATTTTTTGGTAAGAAATAATCTCTCTGTGTGTGTGTGTGTGTGTGTGTGTGTGTGTGTGTGTAAACCTCTGGTGGCTTCCTCTTGCTGTGGTTGTTGTTACGTACCCATCAGCCAACTACAACTCATAGGGATCCTATGAACAATAGCTGTGAACCATGCACTATCCTTAGTCAACCTTATTAACTGTGACACACCCAACCCCATTGCCACAGCCACTGTGTCAACCCATCTCATGACTTGCATTAGGAGCTCCTTGGTTCTCTCCTGTGTTATACTCCATTCTTCTAAGCATGATATCCTTCCCCAAGGACTGGCCTCTCTTGACAATATGCTCAAATTAAGTGAGATAGACTTTCAAAATCCTTGCATCCAAGGAGCAATCTGGTTTCACCCTCTCCAGGACAGACGTCTTTGTTCTCTTGGTAGTGTATAATTTGTTGTTCTTGTGTACCGTTGAGTTGGAACCGGCCCATAGCTGACCCTCCAGTGGGTTTTCAGAGGCAGCTAATCACACAGGAGGAATCACCCATGCTTCCTCTGCAGAACAGCTGGTGACTTTGAACTGCATGCCCTCAGCATTACAACACAGCTTCTTGTCACTAGGCCACCAGAGCTCCCTAGTCTATGGTATGTTCAATATTTTTCTCCATCACCACAACTCAAGGGCACTGTTTCTTCTTCTGTCATCTTTATTCACTGCCCAGCTCTCAGATGCACAGCAAGCATCTGAGAAGACCATGACCTGAATCAGGAGCACCTTAAGGTGCATAGTTCAAATCTAGCAGCTTCTCCATGGGAGAAAGTTAGGCAGTCCCCTCCTATGTGATTTAATGCCTCTGAAAACCCACTAGAGGGTTAGTTATGGGTCAGTTGCAACTCAGTGGTACTCAACAACATTATTTATATATTTCAAGTCACACAATGCTGCCTCCAAAATAAAAGGCTGTAATTGTGAGAGTTGCATAAAATTATAGATACCTAGTATTTTGCACTTTGTTGTTGTTATGTACCATCGAGTCCAAACTGACCCATAGCTAACCGTTTAGCATGTTTTCAGAGGTAGTTAATGGCACTGGAGGAGACTGCCCATCCTTCTCCCACAGAGCAGCTGGTGGATTTGAACCATGTGCCTTTGGGATTGCAGGACAGCTTCTTGCCATAGGCCACCCTGGCATTTTGCATACATAAGATTATATAAATTTGAGCAGAAAAGGAGATGAGTACAATGGATTATAAATGGAATAAAATAGAATAATCATCAATAGCAATAAATGGGAGTAAAGAGAAAGAAGAGCCCTTCTTATTGTGTGCCATTGCATTGACCAGAACTCACAGAGACTCTATGAACAACATGTCTGCACCGTGCCCTGTTCTGTGCTGTCTTCATGATCTCTGTCATGCTCATCAAGTCCACTTCATGATCTCTGTCATGTTCATCAAGCCCACTGTTGCAGTCTCTGTGACAACCCATCTCATTGAGGGTCTTCTCTCTTTCACTGACCCTCTACTTTG
>NW_006399890.1:5305065-5308266 GCF_000299155.1 Elephantulus edwardii | reverse complement strand
GAACATATCTTTTGATTTCTTGACTGTTGCTATCTTGTGTGTTGATTGTGAATCCAAGTAAAATGAAATAATTGACTAATCTTTTCTCCATCTACATATCATTGTCTATTGGTCTAATGGTGAGAATTTTTATTTTCTTGAAAGTTGTAAACTTTGATTGTGTTTATAAGTGCTTCCTCTTTCTTCTGTTTCTGCAAGCAAGATTGTGTCATCTACACAATGCAGATGCCACATTCTTCTTCATACAGTCGAGCTTCTTGAGTGGTTTGTTCAACACATAGATTCATATATTGAACAGGTATGGAGAAAGGATGCCATTGCTAGTCTAATAGACTTTTCTATGTTCTATGACGCTAGTAGAAACTCTTCTCGAGGCTGGGTACTCCACCCCTCAACATACCTTGAAAATGCTAAGCCGAAAGAGTTGTTACCTGACTTATGTCTTGGAGCCTCAGTCATCACTCAGATGATCAGAAACTGACCTGATAGGGTTTCAAAATTACAGTATTCTGCTGGACTGGCAGATACACTGCCTCAGGCCAGACAGTTTGTTTTCTACTTCCTTCAGCATGCAGGCTTATTTTATGATATTTGTATCTTGAAGAGCCTTTGCTGCTGTTATTCTGTACCTAGCTGATCCTCTAGTGGGTGTTCAGAGACAGTAAATCAAATGAGAGGAGATGGCCCATCTTTATCTTGCGGAGCAGTTGATGGATTCAAACCATGTGGCATTGGGTTGGCAATGCAACTCCTTACCAGTAAGCTACTGAAGCTCCCTGAAAAGTCCCTCTTGTTGTTGTTGTTGTACACCTTCGAGATTGAACTAACCTATAGTGGACTCTCCAGCAGGTTTTCAGAGATAATAAAATCTCATGGGAGGATATTGCACATCTTTCTCTTGCAGAGCAACTGGTGGATTGACTGAGAGCCCTTAGTCGTAGTTAAATGCCCGGAACTGACTGGTAATATTGAAAGGCTATGGTAGTTAGCGAACCATCATTTCCATCATGATAATAAAGATTTGGTCAGTGAGACTCATCAGTGAATGCTAAATTTATGTAGAGATTTTGGTAAGCATCACAGTCTTAAAGTATCTATCAATTTAACTAATATTTATTATTTGCCAGAGTGGAAACACACACATTACACACACTAATAATTACATAAAAGAGAAACCGGATATCTTAACTAGGTCATCTAAATGAACATCATTATCATTGCAGAACTGATGGACGTCACATACCTCTGTAAGATACATTACCACCTATCTCTGGCTTAGAATGTATAATCTCAATCTAATTACAAGGAACCACCAGACAAACATAAAATGAGGAACATTCTATTTTTAAAAAGTGGATGGGGTGGATGAGGATTGTATTATTTGAAAATGTCAGTGTCATACACAACAAAGAAAGACTGCAGAAATATTCCAAACTAAAAGAGGCTAAAGAGTCATGAAACCATAGGTGGTGCAGTTAAGGTGCCTGGCTGAAAGGTTGAAATTGTGTACCTTACAGAAACATTAGAAGTTTGAGTCTATCCAGTGGTGTTTTGGAAAAAAAAAAAAAGACTACTTTGGAAGAAAAACCAGACACTGAACACTCTATAGAGCAGAGCTCTACTCTAACATCATTCACAGAGTTGACATCAATTAGAATTGACCGAAGAGCAACTTTTTAGAAAAAAAAAATTTGGGGGGGCAAAAAGACATGACAGTTAAATGCAATGCCTGAGTCTAGACTTGGTCCTGTACTCAAAGGGAAGAAAGTATTATATAGAACAAAATTGGAACAGAAACAGTAGATTATCTAAAAAGCCAATTAAGGGATTGATAATTGCTGCTTCCATTAAAAAAAATCTTCCTGGCTCCCTCCTCAAACTCCTCCCCTCCCCACCCCCTTCCCCATCCCCCATCCCACTCCACCTCAGGAAGCTCTGAGTGGCTCTAACCTTCAAGAGCTTTGAGGAAGGAGGGAAAGCTCAAAATTAGGGCAGGTTGGCAGGTTGTTTCTGCTGTTTAAAGGAGTTGCTTTAGGACTTAGAATTTCCATCTATGTAACTGAACCAGCCCAAAAGTAAAGGCTTTCATAGAGACTGTATTACACATTTCTTTTGGCCCTTTCTGACTAGCTTGTGGTAATACTACAGAAACTCTGATCTCATTCTCCTTTTTTTCTCTGTGGGTAGATCAAACTCCATCAAAGGAAATAACAGATCTTGGCAAATTAATAAAGGAGAAAAATTAATGTTCTGATGTAGATTACTATGTTTATGTAGTGACAACAAATAATTGTTTTAACTAGTCTTCCTTAGATGTGTATTGATAGTATTCTCACTGACAACATTGTATTTCACAACAAATACTGAATTGCTCTTTTTGATGATTAATTCAATCCCTTTCCTCTTCTGTTTGTCATTCTTGCCATAGAAGGCCATATGATTGTCCAATTCAAAATGGATACTACTAGTTCATTTTACTAATACGTAGAATATTGGTCTTTATACATTAAATTTCTTATTTTTTATTTCAAATTTTTCATGAATAAAATTTGTGTACTCAAAAAAAGTTTTTGGGTATTTTCAAAGGTCAGCAGGATTTGACCCATAATGACCCTGTGGACAAAAAGAATAAGGTACTGCCCAATCCTATCCCATTCTCTCAATCACTGAATGTTGTTGCAGCTCATTGATAGTCTTTCTGTTTTCATGAATCCTCTTCTCTAGGGACTAGGCATATAGAGTTTTTCTCTATTTTTTTTTCTTGATGAGTTGTGCATAAGTATTGTAGTAATTACCTTTTATTTGCTTATAAATTTAAATACCCATATTAGTACTGGGAGGAGAAAACAAAATAATAAATAGGAACACTAAGAATAAATAGGAGAAAACCTTCTTCAGGGATTTGTATAGGCACAACTTTCTCTTTAGCGGGACTTGTCATCAGAGGAAAAGAGGAAAGACCGTCAATAAGATGGATTGACCCAGTGACTGCAATAATAGGTTTGAGCATGGAAGAGATGGTGACAATGACACAGAATAGGGCAAGGTTCTGATCTGTTGTTCATAATGTCACTATGAATTATAGTCAGCTTGATAGCACCTAGCAACAACAATGAAATTTTTTATTCAAATATAATGACCAAGGAGGATAGAAGGAGAATTGATGCCTTTGAGCTGTGGTGCTGGAGAAGAGTATTGAGA
>NW_006399890.1:5298266-5304875 GCF_000299155.1 Elephantulus edwardii | reverse complement strand
ATTGGGATGGGAGTGTCAGAGACAGTGCGATTGGCACAGGACAGAGTGGAGTTTAGGGCTGTTGTACATAGGGTCGCTATGAGTCACAGGCGACTCGACGGCACATAACAACAACAATATAATGTCAAATAAATGTGTAAGCAAAGAATGGGATAAATTGATTATGATTCAGAAAAGAGAACACAGGGTTGGAAAAGGCAGACTATAGGACAGCTTAATGGACAAGAAGGAAGCTCAGTAAAAACTTACCACTCCTTTCTGAGCTGCAGAAGAAAGAAGTGTAGGTGCTAGGGCTGGTGACCCCACAAGGGCATCCACAGCTAGGTGCAAAGGGGATACGAGTGTGGTAGGAATTTACTACTCTCTAGCAAGTGATTAGTGTATTTTTCTAGCAAGATTGCTGAAGATAATTCAAAACAGCTGCAGCAATATATCAACAGGGAAATGCCAGAAGTTCAAGTCAGATTCAGAAGAGGATGTGAAATTGGGGACATTATTGCTGATGTCAGATAGATATTGGCTGAAAACAGAGACTATCAGAATGATGTTTACCTGTGTTTTATCAACTATATGAAAGAATTTGTGCAGATCATAACAAATTATGGACAATATTGCAAAGAAATTCCAGAATACTTAATTGTATGCATGTGAATCCATTTCCATGGATCAAGAGGCAGTTGCTCAGATAGAACAAAGGTTTACTATGAAGTTTAGTATTAGAAAGTGTGTGCAACAGATTTTTACTGTTTCACATTTTTATTAAATCTGTATGCTGAACAAACAATCAGAGAACTGAGCTGCATAAAGATGAACAAGCTATTGAGATTGGAAGAAGAATCATTAGATAAATTAGAAAAATTGAGATATGCAGATGATGCAACTTTGCCCTGCAAATGTGAAGACAACTTGAAGCACTGATAAAATTCAAAGCCCACAACTTTCAATGTGGGTTACACTTGAATATAAAAGGGAAAAGATTCTTACAACTCTTACAGTTCTTATGACTAGTAAACAGCATTATGAGAAAGGACAAAGAAATTGAACTGGTTAAGAATTTCGTTAGACTTGGACCCACAATCAACATCCTGAGAAACAGCAGCGAAGGAATCAAGAAACAAGGGATTTAGTGCATCCGAAAATAATCTGAACAAGATCTTGTTAAAGTATCCAAAAGAAAATAATAATAATAAATTGCTTTGATGATTAAGGCATGCCTAACCAAACCATAGTTCTGATGATAAGGATATGCCAACCTGAAGGCACATGGTTCGAATCCACCAGCTGCTCCATGGGAGAATCTCTTCCCTTGTTATCTACTGCCTCTAAAAACCTCTTGGCGGGTCAACAATGGGTCAGTTCCAACTCAAAGATATATAGTAACAACAAAACAACCAAGTCTGACATTTTCAATTGTTTTATATGCATGTAAAAGCATGCTTTACATAACCCTCTAGACAACCACAACTCATAGAAACCTAACCTGACCAGTTTTGTGCTGCCCTTACAATCTTCGCTGTGTTTAATCTCATGATTGTAGTCACTGTGACAATCTGTCTCACTGAGGGATGTTTTATCCTTCTCTGATACTTTTCTAGGCATTTTGTCCTTTTCCATGGACAGGCACCTCCTGGTAGCATGTCCAAAATATGAGAGACAAACTTTCATAATCCTTGCTTCTAGTGAACATTCTGGCTGGACTTCGTCCAAGACAGATTCGTTTGGGTTTTGGCAGTCCATAATATATTCAATATTCTTTGCCAATAGTATAACTAAAAAGCATTAACTCTTCTTCCATCTTCCTTATTCATTGTCCAACTTCCACACACATGTGAAGCGAGTGAAAATATTCCGGCCTGGGTTAGTCACCTCTTACTCTTTAAAGTGTCACCCTTCCTGGTAGTGGGGAGAGCAGGTGGAGAATGGCTAGATAATGAACACTTCACTGGAAGAGGTGGAGGGAAGGACTTTCCAAAAGCCATGGATGATTAGACATTAAATGTATTACAATTAGCAATCTGAAACAAGACATGCATTATAAAGTGACTTGGGGAGGGAGGAAGATGTCTATCAATGAATGAATCATAGCCTATACTTCCTCTAAAGATTCACTAAAATTTCTGTTTTAAAAAGAGGGGGGGGAAACCAAATAAACAAGATGTAACACCCTTGTTCTTTAGCACTTTACAGAGGTTCTTGACCTCTAGTTTTGCCAGCATAATATATGTTTGATTTCTTTTTAATTTACACCATTTAATCATTTATTTGGTGTTTAGAATTAGAAAAACTCAAAACTGGTTGTTTGGGGGTTTGTTTATTTTTTAATTAATATTTTTATCATTCATATCCATGGTGTTTCAAGCATATACATTATGTTCCATACAGCCTTTCATTTACATTAAATTTTGTCCTTTTATATTGTGGGGTTTTGTTTTTTTCTCTTACACTTATCGCACCAAGAACTGCTTTCATGAGAGCAGGTAAGTGAGCTACTTTGTGTCTCATACTCAGTATCCTCCTTTTAGATAGCAAATTGCTGACTTGTCCATCACTAGCAAGCCAATACTCCGAGGGAACAATTTCACCTCTTTTGCTGAAGGATCCTCTTCTCAGTTTGGAAACTTTGAGCATCTGCAATCTGTAAGCAAAGTCCAGGCCAGAGCAAGCCTGCAGGTTCCAAGAATCAGCTCTCACTCCCAGCATGGGTCATCTCTTCCTTGTCTGGTTGAGTTCTGGGCAAGTCATCCCCAGCTATTAATGGTTAACCAGAATAGAACCAGGAAAGGGCAAATTCTATCAACAGGACCTTCTGAAAATCAAATCCCTGTGTGCATAAAAAAATGTTTTCCTAGAAGGGAAAAAGAAAACCTACACACTGAGAAAAGACATTTGACAATGTCATCTTAGAAAGGGTCTCGGAACTAAAGTTTACAGAATACTAGAAGGTATCTACAATAAGAAAATATTGATAGCACATTAACAAAAAGGGCAAAATACATGAAAAGACTTTTTCACAAAGGAACACATTCTGGTAACTGACATATGAAGAAATGCCCGAAATCACTGGCAATCAGAGAGATGCAAATGAAAACTATTATGAGATACTATCTCATCCCAGTAGCAAACTATAACAGAAAAACAAGCAATAAATTTTAGAAATGATGTGCAGAGATTTGATCTCTAATGCACTGTTTGTAGGACTGTAAAATGGTATAATCATTCTGGAAGGCAGTCTGGCATTTGAACATAAGATAGTTGAACATAGATATCTCACATGACCCAGCTATTTGACTCCTAGGAATACACCCCCAGGAATTTAGAACTGAGACAGTATTCAATATTTGTACACATATGTTTATAGCAAGAAAACAAAGATCTCACCACTGGGCCAAGTGGAAGCACTATGATCGGTGGAGACAAGATTGAGGTTGTTAACAATTACTGCTTGCTCAGCTCCATAATCAACACTCTTGGCACACGCAGTCAGGAAATCAAAAGACAAATTGCACTGGGAAAATCTGCTGTCAGGGACCTCTCCAGAGTACTGAGAAGCAACAATGTCAGTCTAGAGACTAAGGTGTGCCTAACCCAGGCCATGGTCTTCACAATTTCTTGCTGTGCATCAGAGAGCGGGACAATGACTAAAGATGACAGAATAATTGATGCTTTCGAGTTGTGGTGCTGGAGAAGAGTCTTGAACATATATGGACCACCAAGAAAACAAATAGATCTATCTTGGAGAGGGTGAAACCAAGTTTCTCCATGGAGGCTTCTCCATTGTCGTATTCCTCCCATTTCTACTCCTGTGGGTTCAGGTGATCACTGTGAGTGAGCATAGTCCAATCTCAAGTCTTGAAGGTGGATTCTGACAGGCACCAAATTTACCCCGCCTCAGAAGCCAAACAGCTTGTTCCAGTCATAAAAAATTAGTCTTTCCCTTTCTTTTGTCTTCTTTCCTTGTTTTGAATGTCCTTGTTTATGTGAGAAGAAGCTTCATCATTCTGGTCACAAGGAGCGGTCTGGCTGCACCCTCTCCAAGACATATCTGTTTATGCTTTTGGCAATCAATTGGATATTCCGTATTCTCCTCCCACACCACGGTTCAAAGGCATCAATTCTTCTCCTCTCATCTTTATTCATTGTTTAGCCTTAAGATACAGAATAAATGATTGAAAAGACAATTACCTGAATTATGAGCACCTTAGTTCTCAAACTAACATCATTTCTCCTCAATAGTTTGGAGAGGTCCCTGACTACAGATCATACCAGTGCAAAATGTCTCCTGATCTTCTGACTGCTGACACCAACTGTATTGAGGACCCAAGTAAAATGACATTGTTGACAGTTTCAATCATTTCTCCTATCATGATGTTACCTATAGGTCCAGTGGTAAGAATTTTTGATATCTTGATGTTAACATACAATTGATAATGAAGGCTGTAGTGTTTGATCTTCTGCAGCAAGTACCTCAAGTCCTCCTCACTAATTGTTAGCCCCAAATGTAGACTTGATAGTAAGATGGTTAGTGGAAGGTTATGGATTTTTCCCTACTTTTGTTTCTGTGTGTCTCTGGTCAATCTCCCCAAATACACTCAAAGGTAGAAACTTGATGTGTGAGGAGTTGAAATGAATAAATTTAGTTCTTTACATATCTCTGCTGAACGCTATAATACTGTACAGTAGAAGTCAGTTAAAAGTATATTCATTTTGGTTGTTTGTAAGAAATCACTTGTTTCTAGATAACTTGTAAAGGTGATTTATCCTATCCTAAGTTTATCCTGCTTGGCAGATCTGATTATCAATAGCTAACGACAGGAAGAGGGTACTACTTTTGCTACTAAAGCTTCAAATTTCTTAGTTTGCCTCCATCCATAAAAAAAAAAAATAATCAAAAGACAATCTGGAGCCACTCCTACTTAAAAATATAAACACCAGATTTTTAAATTGCGATGTAGTTACATTTATTGACAAGCCTTAAGAAAAAGTATTTTCTTTGTTTTCATCTGACTACTATTTAAGTTGGTAAAAAAATTATCATTGATGATGCTTGCCATTTTTTCCCCATGATTTTCAGTACCTGAACATCTACAGGATGTGCAATAGATAGTCCAATTAATGACCAAAAGAAGAGCTTTGTTTCTTACTGTGGGGCAATATTGGTTCATTGAATCACTAAGACTTGGAGAAAGAGAATCTATCACATGCTCATTTTTAAGTTAGACAGCACAGATGTCAACATACCACTGCCTTCATGTTTCTACAAGGTTTGATTGTTGCTATGTGCCACTGAGTCCACTATTACTCGTAGCCACTCTATGAGTAAGAGATCTGAACCTTGCCCTACTATGCTGTATTAGGTTCAAGCCCATTGTTACAGTCATTGTGTCACTGCATCTTCCCGAGTGTCCTCCTCTCTTTCTCTGACTGTCCACCTTTCCCAGCATAATTTCTTCTTCCCCAGGACTTACCCTTCCTAAAAATACACCCAAACAATGGAGATGGAGTTTCACCATCCTTACTAAGGAGCTCTCCCGTTGTGCTTCCTCCAAGACAGACATGTTTGTTCTTTTGACAGTCCATGAGATAGTATTTTTCACTGATACCCCAATTAAAAGGCATGTATTTTTCAGTCATCCATATTCATTGTTCAGATTTCAGATGCATAGGGAACAGATGCAAATACCATGGCTTCCATCAGGGACAGCTTAGTCTTGCTCTTTAGCATGCTGGAGAGGTCCTTTGACTGTAGATTTTATCACTGTGACAGATCTTTTGATTTCTTGACTGCAATACAATAGCAGTTGAGCAGATAAAAGTAAAATGAAATTGTTGACAACTTCAATCTTTTCTATTATGATATTGCTTGTTGCTTATCCAGTGGTGACAAATTTTATGTCCTTGATATTAACATGTGATCTATATTGAAGGTTGTGGCATTTGATCTTCTGCAGTAAGTGCTTCAAATCTTCTTCACTTTCTGTCAGCAAGGTTATGCTATCTCATAACATGAGTTTTTGGCTGTCGATGAGTCTCTCTAGTCCTGATGCTCCATTCTTCATATAGCCTAGCCTCTTGAAAGATTGATTCAGCATATAGATTGAATAAGTATGAAGGAAGGATACAACCCTGATACATATCCTTTCTGATTTCAAACTATGCAATATTTCTTTGTTCTGTCAGTTGATATACCACAGTTTAAGTGTGAAAGGCCTCAAAGTTGTTCTTGAGATGGTTTTTAAATTCAGGTGTGATAGACTCAAGTTCATGTTTTGGTTCTCATGGATTTGTTTTCATTTTCTTTAGCTTCAATTTGAACTTGCACATGTGCAGCTGCTCCACAGTCAGCACCTGGCCTAATTTTCAACTGATATTGAGCTTCAATTCTTTCCACAGATGTAATCTATCTAATTCCCGTGTTGTCCATCTGGTGAGGTCCGTGTAACATGAGTCATGGTTTGTGTGCTTTTTAATAGGTATTTGTAATGAATAAATCATTGATTGTACAAAATTCTATCATTCTATCTCCAGCCTCGTGCTTTTTAATAGGTATTTGTAATGAATAAATCATTGATTGTACAAAATTCTATCATTCTATCTCCAGCCTCATTTCTT
>NW_006399890.1:5295584-5297206 GCF_000299155.1 Elephantulus edwardii | reverse complement strand
AACAGGTGTTCCTTATAGGCATATGGAAAGTATCCTGTCGTTCATAATATTGTATTTCAGGATGGATCTAGAAATTATCTTTTTGACTATTAATGCAACTCCATTTTTTTCCTCACTTTCTCATTCTGAGCTTAGTTGATCATATGACTGCCTTTCTCAGAATGTCACATGCCAATCCTTTTCTGCTCACCAACAACTAATATGTCAATATCTGTGTTTCATTTCTTTTTTAACAATGTCCAATTTTCCTATGTTCCACATTCCAATTAGTGGCTGTTTGCAACTATTGCTCTCCAGTTTTGTTTTTCCAATATGAGAGTTTAGCCTCCAGTGCTATATCTAGTAGTCTAAGTGTATTCTATTGTTTATGGGGGTTTTGAAGGCTTGTTAGTTTGGAAGTGGATGGCCAATCTCTCCTTTCTAGTCTATCTTAATTTGGGAGCTCAGCTTTAATACAGCATCTGACAGAGAAGAATTTTCCCAAAAGAACAAATGATAAGCAAATATATACATATCTAAGCTAATAGGGAGCTCTGGTGGCCTAGTGGCAAGAAGCTGCACTATAATCTTGAAAGCATATGGTTTGAATCCCACCAGTTGCTCAGCAGAATAAGGATGAGCAATCTCCTCTCATGTGATTAACTGCCTCTGAAAATCCACTGGAGGATCAGCCATGGATCAGTTCCAACTTGACAGCACACAGAAAAACAACAAGCTATTAAATGCATTAACATGCAAAGCACGTCAACATGCAAAGACACTTCCCCAATACAAAAACTAAAAAGATAAATTCAGAGTTGCCCTCCCCACCTCAGTATTGCCACCTCCTACCTCTGGCTGCCTTCTAGGCAAGGCCTCTAGCTATCCCCAAATATGGTGGCTCAGGCCTCCAGTCATTCCCCTCCATTCATTTTCTCTGCGATCCCAGGTAATAATAGTGCTCTGGCCCTCCAGACATGCTGTGTCTGGGTACTGCCACTTGTGGGGGTCCAGGCCCTGCTTGACTCCTAGTGTGCCTAGCAAGAGCCTAATCCATCACTTTGCTACAGTTCCTGTATGTTTTTAATTGTCTCCCCAATTTTCTCAAAACCAATTTTCATCACTCTTTTTCAAAACCACCTCCAGATTTTTTTAAACTGCATCCTGAGTCACTACCTCATGCCTTTCTCATCTGGCTCTTTCCCTATGAGTTGCTATCGTTTTACATATACAAGAGGTAGAACTCTCTTAGAGCAAGGCAAACCTCTGCAGTGAGTAGAAGGGAAAACAAGACAAAATCATCCACAAAAGTTTTAATTTCATCAAGTT
Source organism: Elephantulus edwardii (assembly GCF_000299155.1). Lineage (NCBI taxonomy): Eukaryota > Metazoa > Chordata > Mammalia > Macroscelidea > Macroscelididae > Elephantulus > Elephantulus edwardii. The sequence continues at coordinate 5,295,898 of NW_006399890.1, read as the reverse complement.
ATTTTATGCTATAGTTAACATAGCTTTGAGTGTTTCCAGTATACTGAAATTTGGTGAATACATTTCTATTCACTTATCCATCAATGTTCATAATTTCATAATCTTCATCCAAATCTTTATTAGACATTCATACTGCAGCTAGATAACTTAAGACAATAGTTCTCAATTTTGCTATACATTAGAATCATGTGGAAAGACTTTTAATGCTCTGATGTCTAAGCCACAGCTTATACCAACCAAAGAAACGGCCTGAAGGTGTAACCCAGATAATAGTGGCATTTTGCATGTTTGTTTTAATTCTTAAAACTAAGTTT
>NW_006399890.1:5285892-5287504 GCF_000299155.1 Elephantulus edwardii | reverse complement strand
AATTAAACCAAATCCAAGGCAACCAAAATATGACTTTGAGTCTATCCCACCTGAATTTCAGAACCATCTCAGGAACAGGTTTGAGGCTTTGAACACAAATAAAGATAGTAGTACATTTTATATAGAAAAATTTGATGAGGTAGAGAGGCTAGAAAGTTCAGCGTGAATAGCTATTTTACATACATAGAGTGGTCTGAGGCTGCCTCACTGATGAGGTGACATTTAAATGTCATGTTATGTGCTGTTGTGTACCATTGAGTCATTTAAATGTGACCTTATTAATTTAAACTATTTAAATAAGTCTGTCTTGGAGAGGGTGAAACCAAGTTTCTCCTTGGAGGTTAGGATTTTGAAGCTCCATCTCGAATACTTTGGATACATGGCCAGGAGGGACCAGTCTTTGGAGAAGGATATCATTTTTGGAAGGATGGAGGGACAGCACAGAAAAGGGTGATCCCAGAGGAGATGGATGGGTACAGTAACTGGGGTTATGAGAGTAGGTGTGTTGGAGTCAGTGAGACTGGCTCAGAGTACGGCAGGCTGTTGTACATAAGGTTGTTATGAGTCACAGGCAACAGATGGCACATAACGACAACAACAATAAATTTAAATTTAAGCTTTAATGTCATCTTATTAAATTTATACTATTTCACATCCTCAAGGACATGACATAGTGAATCTTGAGGTTATCGTAAGAAGAGCATGCCTAGGGCCAGCAATAGCAAGCAAACGTAATAGCACTGAAACAGAGGACATTAGGGCGCCAGTATGGCTACAAGGAGTGAAGTGAGGGATAGCGTATGAGGAAAAGAAGCCAGACAAGTATTAGTGAGGAAACGGGCATACAAAGAGCTTTGGTGGTGCCGTGGTTAAGCATTGGGCTGTTAACCATAAAATAACCAGGAGAAAGAAGGAGTCCACATCCATAAAAGTCTACGATCTTGGAAATCCTATGCAGCAGATAGTTCTACTCTGTCTTATTATTACAGGGTCACTAGGAGTCAGACACAGCTGTGGTTGGGAAGGCGATCCCAAAAATACTGGATTTTATTCTGAGCCAGATCTTATCAAACATAGAGGTCACATACATATCTGATACCAAGTTAGAAGACTGCTTTACCAGGTGTGCTGAGATTGTACATGAGGGTGAGAACAGAAGCAAAAGTACCCTATCAGGAGACCATGAAAAAAGCAGTGGAGGTGATGAAAAGAGATTAGATTCTAGGTGTGTTTTGGAGATAGCCTCACTGATAGGATAGGATATAAGTAAGAATTGTTATAAATGTCTCCAAGAGTTTTAACATGAGCAAATACACAATGAGAGTTGCCAGTTTGATGTAGAAATTATAGAGGGTCAAGTCTACAAATGGAGAAGGAATCAGGACTGTGGTTTTTAGCTATTAAGTTTGAATTGTCTATCTGATACCCACACAGAATAGTTATCTAAGTGAGTGTGAAGACAACTGCAAATCTTGGAACATATATTTGAGAATCATGAGAGTAAAGAGGAATTTAAAGTCATGAAGCTGGATGAAGTTACCCAGGAAGTGGGAGTCCATATAGAAGAGTTCTAAGTTCAATGATGTTTAAACTTGAACTGTCCTTGGGGTTG
>NW_006399890.1:5276356-5285202 GCF_000299155.1 Elephantulus edwardii | reverse complement strand
GAAAAAAAATAAACTTGAAAAGGTAAGGTGAATTGACAATGGAGAATGTGAAAAAGTAGCTGGTAAGATAATGCAAATACTATCAACTCCAGAAACTCAAGTGAAAAACATTACAAGGGGGGCGAGGAACCCAAAACCCAACAGTAATTAATTTAATTAATACTGAACAAGGTGAATTAAGATCTGAAAAAACAATTAACTTGGATATGGCTATAAAAAGTCACTGGAGTGGGACACAGATAGTTATTGCTTTAGAGTATGAGTTTCTGTTCAGATTGATGAAAAATTTTGGAAATAAATAGTGATGACTGTGAATATAATTAATGTCATTGAATTTTACACATAAGCATGGATGAAAAGATAGTATATATGCAGTGATGGCCATATGCACTCACTTATGCCAAGAAGTTTGGAAGACAGAGAGCTAGTCAGCTGATTGGAAAAGATATATATTTGTGCCCAACACAAAACAAGACCTGAAAACCCAAAAACAAACAAAACCAAAGGTGATCCAACAAAATGCACAAGTTATCAAATACAATTTATATAAAATGCTAGTAAAACCTTGCTGCACATTATTAAAAAGTAATAATCATTTTCTGCAAAGGAGCTTGCAGAAATTCAGGCTGGATTCAGAAGAGGCCTTGGAACGAATGGCATCATTGCTGACACCAGCTGAATCATGGCTAAAAGCAGAGGACACCAGAAAAATGTATGCTTCTGTTTCATTGATTTTGCAAAGGTATTTGACTGTGTGGTTCACAATAAATTACAAACATTAATAAGAGTGGGAAATTTAGAACACTTAATTGTGCTTATGTGGAACCTGTACATAAAGCTAGAAGCAGACATTAGAATAGAACAGTGATTCTTTAAGGTTTAAAATCTGGGTTGTGTTCACGGTGAATCTTTTCATCATTCGGTCTGTATACTGAGCAATTAATTCAAGAAACTGAATAATATGTATAAGAATGGGCATTAGAAGGGAGCTCTGGTGGCCTAATGGTAAGGTGCTGCACTGCAATCCCAGAGGTACGCGCTTCAAATCCACCAGATGCTCTGCTGGAGAAGGAGGGGGCAATCTCCTCCTGTGCCAGTCAGATCTGATTTGATGGTACACATAAAAATAATACAATAAAATTTTTTTAAAAAATTTTAAAAAAAAGAACGGGCATTAGGATTGGAGCAAACCTGATCAACAATCTGCAAAATGCAAACAACTCAACCTTGTGTGTTAAACATGAGGACAACTTGATGTGCTTACTAAGGTAGATCAGAGACTCCAGTCTTCAATATAGATTATACTTCAACATAAAAACCTCCAAAATCCTCACAATTGGATCAATAAGAAACATCACAACAAAGAGACGAGATTGAAACTGCCAATGATTTAATTTTACTTCAGGCCATAATCAATACCTGTCAAAGCAGTCAAAAAAATCAAAGGATGTATTGTTTGGGCTAAATATGTTGTCAAGGACCCTTTTAAAGTGCTAAAGACTAAGGTGCACTTGATCCAAGTCATAGTATTTTCAACTGCTCCATACACAGGTGAAAGTTGAACAATGGCTAAGGGAGACTGGAGAACTGATGTCTTTGTGTTCTGAACAACGAATTCTGTCTTGTAAGTGCAACCAGAATGCTTCTTTAGAGGAAAGATGGTGAGACTTCATCTCATATAACTTTGGGCATATTGTTAGGTAAGATTGGTCCTGTGGTCCATCATGCTTGGAAACGTAAGAAGTCAGTGAGAGAGAGGAAGACTCTCAGTGAGGGGGATTGACACTGTAACATCAGTAAAGGATTTAAGAGCATCAGAGATGGGGAGGGTGATGCAGGATCAAGCAGGCTTTTGCTCTATTATACAGATGGCCACTCTGACTTGAAGTTAACTTGACAGCACCTATCAACAACACAATACTATTGTATATAATCACAATAAAAACACTTAAATAATAGAATAAATTAGAAACAGTGAGTAGAGATAGCACTTTCAGAGTTTTTCCTGTATACAACAATAGAGATAAAGAGATAGTTGATAAAATTAATAAGATTTTCACTTAAGATGTATAATATTTTAGCAGGGTGAACTTCAGCTTGTATTATACCTCCCTTATATTCTGATATAGCATTTGGATTATTATGAATATTAAATTTTATATTCGGCTTCGCACAGTTGGGAAAAGACTGGAATAAGGAAAGAGTAGGACTCTGGAGCAGAACTAACGTGCTAAAAGTGGTCAGTGGTCGTCTTACAAATGTGTCTTTTGAGAGTTATATTGAAGGAGATGACATCCATAGATTTAAAGGGAACTGGAGGAAGAGGAGTGAAAGTAATTGGTAAGATAAAAATGAGCTAAATAAGATGTAACATATAGATGCTTATGGAGGTCCACAATTAAATGGAACAGGAAATTTGAAAGAAAGATATCACGTGAGTGTCTTAATAGAAATAAAATCTGATCATTTCATAATTTGAATGAAAGTAAATGTCACTTTCTTACCTGAATCATTCTTTTTACAATATTTAAAAGCTAACATTATCACAAATGGAATAACTTTTGTTAAGTTTAATACATTGGTGAAATTATTCCATAGTGTTAGTGGCAGAGAGAAGTCAAATATCAGTTCTCAGTCTTAATCCACTGGTTCTTTCCTTTGTTTATTGGCAAAATACACATTTTTCCCTGCATTGTGCTTCCCTTACCAAACAATCCTCATCTCAAGCTCGTTGGTGCCACCTCACTCTGTCCTAGTTTCTCAGAGACTCACCAAACCCCTATAGCCAATTCTTTACAGGTAACACCATGGTTTTGAGATCCCAGTGATAAGGTAAAACATTATCCTAGCTCTCATTTCCTTTTGGCCAGAGAAAAAGTCAAGAAATTTTTCAAGTCACAAACTCTATGTGCTCCTAGGACCAAAAGTAAAAAGCTAACCCTTTGCATTAAGAAGAAAATAGATGTAAACCAACAAACACAGGAATAGCCTGAAGCCTGTGTCCCATCTGAATATCATTTGAACATCACTGGTTAAAGATCTTAAAATGATGGCTTTTGTTATCTATAACATTAAGACTAAGCCAGAGATCAAGGAATTTCAACTGGAAGCTATATCCTGTGTCTCCAGTGTCCCATCTTGGTGTAATTTAAGTGAGTTACAGGCCCCTTTAAATTCACTTATTTAAAACAGATATTCATCCCAAGAGACTCTCTATAAACATTTGGCACATCTTGATGAGCATTTCAATTGTCCTTCAAAGGCAATGGAAATAACCTCAAAAGCAATTACTTATGTTCTCCCCCAAGAAGTTCATTAATTGAATGAGGCCGCTGCCTCTAACTGAACATGTCCTCTCCACTTTTTCCATGTCTCACAGTTGCCTCTTCTGGGGGAAAGTCATGTAATTTCAGGTGTGGTTATTTATAAATTTGGAAAGGACATCAATGAGAACTAGGAGTTAACATACGTTACAAAGTGATAAGGTCTTACATCTGCCTTCTCTTCCCCTGGTCAGAAGAAAATTATTTTAAAAAAGTAAGACATTCATGTGCCGTGGTATCTATGAATGTTGGATAAAATATTAGGAATGCAACATTTCAGTAAAATTATCTTATAAAATAGTGCCTGCCCAGGAATACATTTCTGTGGGGTCAATTCCAACTCATGACAACACATTGTCTGTCACGGCAGAGCTGTCCTAATCGGGTTCTCAGTGGTTGACTTTTCCAAAGCACAACCCCAGATGTTTTTCTTAGATATTTCTCGTTGCACTCAAACCTCAAAGTTTTTGTTAGCAGCTGGACATGTTAACAATTTGAACAACCCCAAACACACAACCTACACTCTGGAAAAAGATTAAGCCCACTGCAATTGAGTTGATTCTGACTTAAAGTGACCACCCATCAGGTTTTCAAAGCTGCAAAAATTTATGGAATGAGACTGCTCATCTTTCTCCTGAGAATACCTGGTAGATTCTAACTACCAACCTTTTGGTTAGCAGCCCAACACGCTACAAACTGTCCTTTTGACAAAGATTAGAAGAAATAAGTCTGTGTCAAAAATCATTGTCTACACATTACATCCCATGACTAGAAAGCTAACAAACAATGTTGTTGTTATTGTTGTTATGTGCTGTCAAGTTGCTTGCAACTCATACTGACCCTGTGTATAACAGCTCTGAAACCTGCTCTATCCTGTGCCAACTTTAGTGTCTCTGACACTTCTACCCTAGACACTGTATCAATCCAACTCATCGATGGTCTCCCTCTCTTTCTCCATCCCTCTGCCCTTTCAAGCATGATGTCCCTCCCCAAGGACCAGTTCCTTCTTGCAACATGCCCAAAGTATGTCAGACGACACCAGAATTCTTGCTTCCAAGGAGCAGCCCTGCTTCACTTTCTCCAGGACAACCCTGTTTGTTCTCCTAGCAGTCCATGGTATATTCAACACTCTGCTCCAGCACCACAGCTCAAAGGCATCAATTCTCTTTCTGTCATCCCTAGTCATTGTCCAGGTTTCTGACGTATAGCAAGCAATTGCAAAGACTATGGTCTGGATCAGGCTTAACTTAGCCTCCAGACTGACATCGTTGCTCTTAGTACTCTGGAGAGGTCCCTGACATCTAACTTTCTCAATGAATTAATATCTTGATTTCCTGGCTGCTGGTACCAAAAGTGTTAATTGTGGAGCCAAGCAAACTAAAGCTATTAAAAATCTCAATTTCTTCACTATCATCATGCTACCAATCAGCCCAGTGGTGAGAATCATAGTTCTCTTGATGTTGAGCTTCAGTCCATATGGAAGGCTGCAGTCCTTGATCTTCTGCAGCAAGCACTTCAGGTCCTCCTCAGTTTCAGCGAGCAGAGTTGACAAATGAGGTACTAGTATATTTTAAAGAATCTGATCACATAGTCTGTTTGGAGGACAGTTTTGGTTTTTTAAAAATGACATTAGATTGACACAGTGACAGCAATGAGCTCAAACATGACAATCATGTGAGGATGCTCAAGGAGGAGCAAGGTTTTATTCTGTTGTGCATAGAGTCATTATGAGTTTGAATCAAATTAATGGCACTTGGTATCACCAACAAAACACACACAACTATACACGGCTGCAGATTTTGATATAAAAATTCTACATTTATAAACAAAGTTATAAAAGCCTACGGGTAAGAAGTTGCACTGCAGTCATGAAGGCACATAGTTTGAATCCACCAGCTGCTCTGTGGAAGAATGATGGGCAATCTTCTCCTGGGCAATTAACTGTCTATGAAAACCTCCTGGAGGGTCAGCTATGAGTCAGTTCCTACTTGATGTTACATAACAACAACATACAAAGTTTTAGCTACTAAAATACTATTAAATCATTATTTATAGTAATAAAAATTAGAAATAATAAAATAAACCATTGGTCCATTCATATTACAAAATATACTAAATGCTATGATACAACTAAAATTATACTGCAGAAGAATTATATTAGTCATAATATACTAACTTTAAAAGATAAGGTATTAAACACATGCACAGGTGAAGAGTCGATTTGTGTTTTATTGACTACACAAAAGCATTTAACTGTGCAGATCACAACAAATTGTGGTAACACTGAGAAGAATGGGAATCCCAGAACACTTGATTGTGCTTATGCAAAACCTATACCTAGACCAGGCAGCTATCTTATAAACAGAACAAGGAAACAGTACGTGGTTCAAAATAAAAAAAGGAGTGTGTCAGGAATGTATCATTTCTCCATACTTTTTCAATCTATATGTGGGATAGATCATTTGAGAGGGAGGCTGAACTGTATGAAGAATATGACATCAAGATTGGAGGAAGACTCATCAAGCAACCTGCATTATGCAGATGACACAACCTTGTTACCAAATCTGTGGAGGACTTGAAATCTTTCCTGAAGTCAAGGATTATAGTGTTCAATATGGGTTGCATCTCAACATCAAGAAAACAAATATTCTCACCACTAGGCCAACTGGCAGCATCATGATGGAGAAAAGATTATTAACAATTTCATCTTGCTTGGACCTACAAGTAACAATCTTGGCATGAGCAGTCAGGAAATCTAGCAATGAGTTGCTTTAGGAAAGTCTGTTGTCAGGGACCTTGCAGAATGCTAAAGAGCAATGATATTAGTTTAGAGACTAAGGTATGCCTGATAACAGGCCATAGTCTTCTCAATTGCTTGCTATGCATCAGAAAGCTGGACAGTGATGTAGGAGGACAAAAGAAGAATCTATGCCTTTGAGTTGTGGTTCTGGAGAGGAGTATAGAGCATATGGACTGACAACAGAACAAACAGATCTGTCCTGGACAGGATGAAGCCCAGTTGTTCCTTGGGGGCAAGGATTTTTTTTTTTTTTCATTTTATGCTGACTTATTTACAAAATTCAAATACATTATTTTTCACACCAGATCTTTGTCATTTCCTTCAACCCTTCACCCATCAAATTGTGCAACTCTATGATTAACCATCCCACCCCCTGCCCATCTTCAGCCCTCTGCTTCCACCATCCCCCACCTTGGATCTTTATACTCACTCTAAAATAATGGGTTTTTGAGGAAATGTAAAAACTGCTTCCCAGAGTGGTTGTACCATTGTACAATCTCACCAACAATGTGAATGGAAATCCAAAATCTCTGTAAATGTTCATTAAAATTAATTTTAAAAAAACCAACAAAACAATGTATGAGTTCTTATCTTGCCTCATCCCCTCCCACATTATTATTTGCTTTCCTGTTAAACTTTGCCACTTCTACTGGAGTGAAATGGTATCTCATTGTGGTTTTGATTTGCATCTCTCTTATCAACAGTTATTTGGAGCATTTATTCATCATGTGTCTGTTGGCCATTTGAATATCTTCAATTTTGAAACTGCATCTCCCCTACTTTGGGCATGTCACCCGAAGGACATCATGCTTGGAAGGGTGGAGGATTAGGTCAGTTCAGGAGAAGATGAAATGGATTGACACAGTGACTGTGGCAGTGAAGGCAAGTAGATCAGAGACAATGAGATTGGTTCAGGTTATAGCAGGGTTCAGAGGTATTGGCTACATAGGTAATTATGAGTCATAGTCAAGTCAAGGGCACATAACAACAAGAGTCCCTTCACTCAGTGTTAGTCACTCACATTGCCTGAATCAACTAGCCAAGGATCCTTGGGACTTCCAGCTTTTCAAGCCATCAATCCTTTGCTTATCCATACATCTGCACATGCTAGGTCAACAGTGCCAATGGGAAACTATGATACTTCCTGAAATAGTTCAGCATCACCCAATTCGTTTTTGTACAGTGATTATTTTCATCTTCTTTTGAGGCTTCCTGCATTATTTAAGATTTTGCCCTTAGAAGCCTTTAGTATTGCAAATTAAGGCCTGAATGTATCTAGTTCTTTCAGCTTGAGAAATGCCAAGTATGTTCTTCCCTTTTGCTTTTCTTTTTTTTCCCCCTTTTGCTTTTCTAATGCCAGTTCTTTTCACACTTCATTGTAATATTTGGTTTTGTCTTGAGCTATGCTTTGAAACGTCCTGTTAATCTCTTTTATTTCAGCAGCCCTTCTCTGTTTTGGACTCTGCATTCAAGTGCAGTTTTCAGAAACTCTTCTGACATTCATTGCAGTCTTTTCTTTCTTCTTTCTTCTATAGTAGTAATGTATTGGTTCCTTTATGGATGATATCTTTGATGTCATCCCACCACACTTCTTGTACTCAATAATTTATTTTCTTTTTGGGGGGGATTTTTTCTGTGTTTTTAATTAAAGCAGATATGCTTTTTGGGGTCGGGAGGGAGGGAGGAACGGAAAGCCAGTTGCAGTTGCCCCCTTCACATCCGCGATCAGTCCGTGTTCTCCCGGGAGCTCGAGGAAGGAGTCAGCGTGGCCGGGAACATCAACACCTTGGCATGCATGAACGTTAAGTCAGGGAGGCTGGCGATCACCTTGAGGGCTTCTTCACTCAAATGTTCTTCCTGTTTAGGTGCTTGTCTTCTCTACTGTAGACATGAGTCTTGCAAATATATCAGTCACTTTGAGACTTGAGGTGGAGAGCTCCAGCTTAGAGGTTGTTAATTCATACAACTCTGGATCCACACCATCTAACGGGTTGGTAAGGCCACTGCTACTCCAGTCAAACTGGACGGGTGGGAGACACTCCTGGAATTGGTCAGATGTGCATGTGTTCATCTCTGGTGACAGGGTGGCTGTTTGACCAATGGAAGCGATTTTTTCTGCAGCAGATAGTGGTTTCAATGGCTCCTTGGTGGGCTCTAACATACCCAATCCTGCCGCATACATGGGCACTATAACAGGCTGCTTCTTATTGCCCGTGAAGAGAATGTTTCGAGTGTCTATTCCCAAGGAGCACAAAAGCTTCTTGTTGCTATGGGAGCCGCCCCACTGGTATCTCAGGCCATGTGCATCATGGATGTCCTGAAGCTCTGTCCACACATCCAGCAGTTCCCCATTTTCATCTAAGGCTTCTCTTGGTTTTATCGGTAAGGAACTGGTTTCCAGCAAGTGCTTCAGAGAAGTAACTTCCTCTTCAGCGTCAGGGATAAACATGGAAGGAAAACAGGCTTCGAAAATTCGTTCCAGGCGGTTTAGTAAAGCTTTCTGTTCAGGAGTGGCTGATTCCTGTGGATGGCCTGTAGCAACAGCTCCTGCGGAAGGTGCTCCTGGGGCACCGTGAACCGTGGGGGCTCCTGGAACATCGACACTGTTGTCTGTCCTGTGTGACTGCCAGGCCTCCTTTCGATGATGAGATTCAGTGGCTTGCTGGTCTCCGAAAGCAGCCCATGGGCGACTCTCTCTCTGTCCATCCTCAAAGGCGTTCCAA